>NW_027266960.1:0-23069 GCF_963676685.1 Mytilus edulis | reverse complement strand
AAAAAGGGGGGGGGGGGTGGTATTTGTTTGTTTGTTTGTTTTTGTAAAGGGTCTATATTATTATGTTACCGGAGAAGTTTCATGTTTAGTTTGGAAAGTTTTTCTTTTATTTTAGATACAGCGCGCGCGCAAGATTGAGGAGACATCACGTGACGCGGGTTTATATTAAGAAAAACTTAGTCTTTTAATTTCTTTTTAGGTCGGGACCTTGAACAGACAACATGTCTAGAGATGGAATGTACACAATGTAATTTCTTTTGTCATTGTAGGAAATTGACATTTTGATCACAGTTCACCAGCAGTGCATGTTTTGGATTTAATCGTTCCGGTGTAACTTTTAAAACACATTTAATGATTATTTTTTGATAATGTCCATTTTTCAGCACCTGTTTGTAACGCAGATTAGTATTTCAATCTCGGAGCGGACATTTTATTGTAGGTTTTTACTGAGATTGACGGACCTAGCAAGCGATTTTTACTGCATTGCCATTTCTTTTGTCTAGGAAAAGTCTTGAGAGATATCTGCAAAATTTTTTTTTCTGAACCTTCAGTACATGTATGCCCTGCTGACTGCAAATTTTCAGGTCGATTGGACTTGTAGTTTCAGAGAATATGTGGATTTTTTTTCAGAAGAGGACGTAAGAACAATAATAAAATAAAAATTTTCTTGAATAATTGAGAGTTTGTTCCTTCAATAAACTGTCATAAATAAACAGTCATACATATTGATTGATTGATTAGTTGGTTGATTGATTGATTGGTTGGTTGGTTGGTTGGTTGGTTTGTTGGTTGGTTGATTAAACACGTTTGATAGGGTCACTTAGAACAAGGGGAAAAGGACCTCAAGAGACCTTGCATCCCGTATTAAACGCATGACACGGAAAACATACATTAAGTGATTGATTGGTTGGTTGGTTGGTTAAACACGTTGGTTAAACACGTTGGTTAAACATGTTGGCTGGTTAAACACGTTGGATAGGCTCTATTTAAACAAGCGAAAAAAAACCCATCTTGGATCCCGTTTTTAACACATGAAACGGAAACATGCATTGATTGGTTGATTGGTTGGTTGGTTGGTTGGTTGGTTGGTTGGTTAAACACGTTGGTTAACCATGTTAAATACGTTGGTTAAACATGTTGGTTAAACACGTTGGTTAAACACGTTGGCTGGTTAAAAACGTTTGATTGGCTCAATTTAAACAAGCGAAAAAAAAACATCTTGGATCCCGTATTTAACACATGAAACGGAAACATGCATGATTTATTGGTTGGTTGGTTGGTTGGTTGGTTAAACACGTTGGTTAAACATGTTGGTTAAACATGTTGGTTAAACACGTAGTTTAAACACGTTGGCTGGTTAAACACGTTGGTTAAACACGTTTGATAGGCTCAATTTTAACAAGCGAAAAAAAACCATCTCGGATCCCGTATTTAACACATGAAACGGAAACATGCATAGATTGATTGATTGGTTGGTTGGTTGGTTAAACACTTTGGTTAAACACGTTGGTTAAACACATTGGTTAAAAACATTGGATAGGCTCAAAATTGGATCCCGTATTTAACACATGAAACGGAAACATGCATTGATTGATTGATTACTTGGTTGGTTGGTTGGTTGTTTAAACACGTTGGTTAAACATGTCGGTTAAACACGTTGGTTAAACACATTGGTTAAACATATTGGTTAAACACGTTGGCTGGTTAAACACGTTGGATAGGCTCAATTTAAACAAGCGAAAAAAAAACATCTTGGATCCCGTATTTAACACATGAAACGGAAACATGCATTGATTGATTGATTGATTGGTTGGGTGGTTGGTTGGTTGGTTGGTTAAACACGTTGGCTGGTTAAACACGTTAGATAGGCTCAATTTAAACGAGCGAAAAAAAACATCTTGGATCCCGTATTTAACACATGAAACGGAAACATGCATTGATTGATTGATTGATTGATTGGTTGGGTGGTTAAACATGTTGGTTTAAACACGTTGGTTAAACACGTTGGCTGGTTAAACACGTTAGATAGGCTCAATTTAAACGAGCGAAAAAAAAACATCTTGGATCCCGTATTTAACACATGAAACGGAAACATGCATTGATTGATTGATTGATTGATTGGTTGGTTGGTATGTTGGTTGGTTAAACACGTTGGTTAAACATGTTGGTTAAACACGTTAGTTAAACATATTTGTTAAACATGTTGGTTAAACACGTTTGATAGGCTCAATTAAAACAAGCGAAAAAAAAAAGAGACCTTGAATCCCGTATCAAACACATGAAACGGAAACATTGATTGATTGATTGATTGATTGATTGATTGATTGATTGGTTGGTTGGTTGGTTGGTTGGTTGGTTGGTTGGTTGAAATTCAAACACACATAAAACTGTTTAAATAGTGCCAAAACCACATAATTTGATGACCTTGACCTTTGACCTTATGACCTTCGTCAAGGTCATTGCTCCACAAGGTCATTGCAAAAGACCCTATGGGTCAAGGACCTTTGTTTAAGAGTTTTGCCTAAATATGGCTTTTTAAAAACCATCGATGGGAGTTATGTCCCTTACATGATGGTAAAATCAATATAGTCATAATGTAAAAAAGTTGCCCCTTGAAGTACTTAACATTTTTCACTGCTTAAATTTTCTGTATCTATAACCATTCAAGAATTATAGGGAAATCAAAGACATATGAAAATCTTAAATATGACCTTGACCTTTGACCTTGACCTAATTTTCTAAGTTAGGAATCAGGGGACTCAAAGAAAAACATTCCAGGGTTATACGGTTAACGGTTTATGAGTTAAAAAAACATACCGACAAATTTATTCCGTAAAGATAGATAACTCCTATAAAATTTCATCGAATCGCTTTGATCCAAATTAGCCAAAATTTTCTGAGGATGTAACGAACAATTTGTAAAAAGAATTTTGTCGCTATCTTTTTTTGTTACGAAGGAGATGCACACACATGATAAACAGTGAATAGGGAGATAACTCTTACAGAGAAAATTGTTCGTCTTAGCAGGGTGAAATTTAAAAGCGCATAAACTATACGATACAATATGAGAAATATCTAAGCGACATATTGCGAAACAAACATTTATCGCAAGAACAAAATTTGGCGGAAAAAAAAAAAATAATAATAATAATAATAATAATAATAATCAGAACAAATACAATAAGTCTTTCCACAGAAAAGTGGAAAGACTTAATAATAAATATAAAGCAATTGTTTTGAAAACAATTGTTAGGCAGTCTTTCCCCTCTGATGAATGAATAATTGTTTTTTTTTTTATTGATTGATTGGAAAAAGGGGGGGGGGGTGGTATTTGTTTGTTTGTTTGTTTTTGTAAAGGGTCTATATTATTATGTTACCGGAGAAGTTTCATGTTTAGTTTGGAAAGTTTTTCTTTTATTTTAGATACAGCGCGCGCGCAAGATTGAGGAGACATCACGTGACGCGGGTTTATATTAAGAAAAACTTAGTCTTTTAATTTCTTTTTAGGTCGGGACCTTGAACAGACAACATGTCTAGAGATGGAATGTACACAATGTAATTTCTTTTGTCATTGTAGGAAATTGACATTTTGATCACAGTTCACCAGCAGTGCATGTTTTGGATTTAATCGTTCCGGTGTAACCTTTAAAACACATTTAATGATTATTTTTTGATAATGTCCATTTTTCAGCACCTGTTTGTAACGCAGATTAGTATTTCAATCTCGGAGCGGACATTTTATTGTAGGTTTTTACTGAGATTGACGGACCTAGCAAGCGATTTTTACTGCATTGCCATTTCTTTTGTCTAGGAAAAGTCTTGAGAGATATCTGCAAAATTTTTTTTTCTGAACTTCAGTACATGTATGCCCTGCTGACTGCAAATTTTCAGGTCGATTGGACTTGTAGTTTCAGAGAATATGTGGATTTTTTTTCAGAAGAGACGTAAGAACAATAATAAAATAAAAATTTTCTTGAATAATTGAGAGTTTGTTCCTTCAATAAACTGTCATAAATAAACAGTCATACATATTGATTGATTGATTAGTTGGTTGATTGATTGATTGGTTGGTTGGTTGGTTGGTTGGTTTGTTGGTTGTTGATTAAACACGTTTGATAGGGTCACTTAGAACAAGGGGAAAAGGACCTCAAGAGACCTTGCATCCCGTATTAAACGCATGACACGGAAACATACATTAAGTGATTGATTGGTTGGTTGTTGGTTAAACACGTTGGTTAAACACGTTGGTTAAACATGTTGGCTGGTTAAACACGTTGGATAGGCTCTATTTAAACAAGCGAAAAAAAACCCATCTTGGATCCCGTTTTTAACACATGAAACGGAAACATGCATTGATTGGTTGATTGGTTGGTTGGTTGGTTGGTTGGTTGGTTGGTTAAACACGTTGGTTAACCATGTTAAATACGTTGGTTAAACATGTTGGTTAAACACGTTGGTTAAACACGTTGGCTGGTTAAAAACGTTTGATTGGCTCAATTTAAACAAGCGAAAAAAAAACATCTTGGATCCCGTATTTAACACATGAAACGGAAACATGCATGATTTATTGGTTGGTTGGTTGGTTGGTTGGTTAAACACGTTGGTTAAACACGTAGTTTAAACACGTTGGCTGGTTAAACACGTTGGTTAAACACGTTTGATAGGCTCAATTTTAACAAGCGAAAAAAAACCATCTCGGATCCCGTATTTAACACATGAAAACGGAAACATGCATAGATTGATTGATTGGTTGGTTGGTTGGTTAAACACTTTGGTTAAACACGTTGGTTAAACACATTGGTTAAAAACATTGGATAGGCTCAAAATTGGATCCCGTATTTAACACATGAAACGGAAACATGCATTGATTGATTGATTACTTGGTTGGTTGGTTGGTTGTTTAAACACGTTGGTTAAACATGTCGGTTAAACACGTTGGTTAAACACATTGGTTAAACACATTGGTTAAACACGTTGGCTGTTAAACACGTTGGATAGGCTCAATTTAAACAAGCGAAAAAAAAAACATCTTGGATCCCGTATTTAACACATGAAACGGAAACATGCATTGATTGATTGATTGATTGGTTGGGTGGTTGGTTGGTTGGTTGGTTAAACACGTTGGCTGGTTAAACACGTTAGATAGGCTCAATTTAAACGAGCGAAAAAAAACATCTTGGATCCCGTATTTAACACATGAAACGGAAACATGCATTGATTGATTGATTGATTGATTGGTTGGGTGGTTAAACATGTTGGTTAAACACGTTGGTTAAACACGTTGGCTGGTTAAACACGTTAGATAGGCTCAATTTAAACGAGCGAAAAAAAAACATCTTGGATCCCGTATTTAACACATGAAACGGAAACATGCATTGATTGATTGATTGATTGATTGGTTGGTTGGTATGTTGGTTGGTTAAACACGTTGGTTAAACATGTTGGTTAAACACGTTAGTTAAACATATTTGTTAAACATGTTGGTTAAACACGTTTGATAGGCTCAATTAAAACAAGCGAAAAAAAAAGAGACCTTGAATCCCGTATCAAACACATGAAACGGAAACATTGATTGATTGATTGATTGATTGATTGATTGATTGATTGATTGATTGATTGATTGGTTGGTTGGTTGGTTGGTTGGTTGGTTGGTTGGTTGGTTGGTTGAAATTCAAACACACATAAAACTGTTTAAATAGTGCCAAAACCACATAATTTGATGACCTTGACCTTTGACCTTATGACCTTCGTCAAGGTCATTGCTCCACAAGGTCATTGCAAAAGACCCTATGGGTCAAGGACCTTTGTTTAAGAGTTTTGCCTAAATATGGCTTTTTAAAAACCATCGATGGGAGTTATGTCCCTTACATGATGGTAAAATCAATATAGTCATAATGTAAAAAAGTTGCCCCTTGAAGTACTTAACATTTTTCACTGCTTAAATTTTCTGTATCTATAACCATTCAAGAATTATAGGGAAATCAAAGACATATGAAAATCTTAAATATGACCTTGACCTTTGACCTTGACCTAATTTTCTAAGTTAGGAATCAGGGGACTCAAAGAAAAACATTCCAGGGTTATACGGTTAACGGTTTATGAGTTAAAAAAACATACCGACAAATTTATTCCGTAAAGATAGATAACTCCTATAAAATTTCATCGAATCGCTTTGATCCAAATTAGCCAAAATTTTCTGAGGATGTAACGAACAATTTGTAAAAAGAATTTTGTCGCTATCTTTTTTTGTTACGAAGGAGATGCACACACATGATAAACAGTGAATAGGGAGATAACTCTTACAGAGAAAATTGTTCGTCTTAGCAGGGTGAAATTTAAAAGCGCATAAACTATACGATACAATATGAGAAATATCTAAGCGACATATTGCGAAACAAACATTTATCGCAAGAACAAAATTTGGCGGAAAAAAAAAAATAATAATAATAATAATAATAATAATAATCAGAACAAATACAATAAGTCTTTCCACAGAAAAGTGGAAAGACTTAATAATAAATATAAAGCAATTGTTTTGAAAACAATTGTTAGGCAGTCTTTCCCCTCTGATGAATGAATAATTGTTTTTTTTTTTATTGATTGATTTGGAAAAAGGGGGGGGGGGTGGTATTTGTTTGTTTGTTTGTTTTTGTAAAGGGTCTATATTATTATGTTACCGGAGAAGTTTCATGTTTAGTTTGGAAAGTTTTTCTTTTATTTTAGATACAGCGCGCGCGCAAGATTGAGGAGACATCACGTGACGCGGGTTTATATTAAGAAAAACTTAGTCTTTTAATTTCTTTTTAGGTCGGGACCTTGAACAGACAACATGTCTAGAGATGGAATGTACACAATGTAATTTCTTTTGTCATTGTAGGAAATTGACATTTGATCACAGTTCACCAGCAGTGCATGTTTTGGATTTAATCGTTCCGGTGTAACTTTAAAACACATTTAATGATTATTTTTTGATAATGTCCATTTTTCAGCACCTGTTTGTAACACAGATTAGTATTTCAATCTCGGAGCGGACATTTTATTGTAGGTTTTTACTGAGATTGACGGACCTAGCAAGCGATTTTTACTGCATTGCCATTTCTTTTGTCTAGGAAAAGTCTTGAGAGATATCTGCAAAATTTTTTTTTCTGAACCTTCAGTACATGTATGCCCTGCTGACTGCAAATTTTCAGGTCGATTGGACTTGTAGTTTCAGAGAATATGTGGATTTTTTTTCAGAAGAGACGTAAGAACAATAATAAAATAAAAATTTTCTTGAATAATTGAGAGTTTGTTCCTTCAATAAACTGTCATAAATAAACAGTCATACATATTGATTGATTGATTAGTTGGTTGATTGATTGATTGGTTGGTTGGTTGGTTGGTTGGTTTGTTGGTTGGTTGATTAAACACGTTTGATAGGGTCACTTAGAACAAGGGGAAAAGGACCTCAAGAGACCTTGCATCCCGTATTAAACGCATGACACGGAAACATACATTAAGTGATTGATTGGTTGGTTGGTTGGTTAAACACGTTGGTTAAACACGTTGGTTAAACATGTTGGCTGGTTAAACACGTTGGATAGGCTCTATTTAAACAAGCGAAAAAAAACCCATCTTGGATCCCGTTTTTAACACATGAAACGGAAACATGCATTGATTGGTTGATTGGTTGGTTGGTTGGTTGGTTGGTTGGTTGGTTAAACACGTTGGTTAACCATGTTAAATACGTTGGTTAAACATGTTGGTTAAACACGTGGTTAAACACGTTGGCTGGTTAAAAACGTTTGATTGGCTCAATTTAAACAAGCGAAAAAAAAAACATCTTGGATCCCGTATTTAACACATGAAACGGAAACATGCATGATTTATTGGTTGGTTGGTTGGTTGGTTGGTTAAACACGTTGGTTAAACACGTAGTTTAAACACGTTGGCTGGTTAAACACGTTGGTTAAACACGTTTGATAGGCTCAATTTTAACAAGCGAAAAAAAACCATCTCGGATCCCGTATTTAACACATGAAACGGAAACATGCATAGATTGATTGATTGGTTGGTTGGTTGGTTAAACACTTTGGTTAAACACGTTGGTTAAACACATTGGTTAAAACATTGGATAGGCTCAAAATTGGATCCCGTATTTAACACATGAAACGGAAACATGCATTGATTGATTGATTACTTGGTTGGTTGGTTGGTTGTTTAAACACGTTGGTTAAACATGTCGGTTAAACACGTTGGTTAAACACATTGGTTAAACACATTGGTTAAACACGTTGGCTGGTTAAACACGTTGGATAGGCTCAATTTAAACAAGCGAAAAAAAAAACATCTTGGATCCCGTATTTAACACATGAAACGGAAACATGCATTGATTGATTGATTGATTGGTTGGGTGGTTGGTTGGTTGGTTGGTTAAACACGTTGGCTGGTTAAACACGTTAGATAGGCTCAATTTAAACGAGCGAAAAAAAACATCTTGGATCCCGTATTTAACACATGAAACGGAAACATGCATTGATTGATTGATTGATTGATTGGTTGGGTGGTTAAACATGTTGGTTAAACACGTTGGTTAAACACGTTGGCTGGTTAAACACGTTAGATAGGCTCAATTTAAACGAGCGAAAAAAAAACATCTTGGATCCCGTATTTAACACATGAAACGGAAACATGCATTGATTGATTGATTGATTGATTGGTTGGTTGGTATGTTGGTTGGTTAAACACGTTGGTTAAACATGTTGGTTAAACACGTTAGTTAAACATATTTGTTAAACATGTTGGTTAAACACGTTTGATAGGCTCAATTAAAACAAGCGAAAAAAAAGAGACCTTGAATCCCGTATCAAACACATGAAACGGAAACATTGATTGATTGATTGATTGATTGATTGATTGATTGATTGATTGATTGATTGATTGGTTGGTTGGTTGGTTGGTTGGTTGGTTGGTTGGTTGGTTGGTTGAAATTCAAACACACATAAAACTGTTTAAATAGTGCCAAAACCACATAATTTGATGACCTTGACCTTTGACCTTATGACCTTCGTCAAGGTCATTGCTCCACAAGGTCATTGCAAAAGACCCTATGGGTCAAGGACCTTTGTTTAAGAGTTTTGCCTAAATATGGCTTTTTAAAAACCATCGATGGGAGTTATGTCCCTTACATGATGGTAAAATCAATATAGTCATAATGTAAAAAAGTTGCCCCTTGAAGTACTTAACATTTTTCACTGCTTAAATTTTCTGTATCTATAACCATTCAAGAATTATAGGGAAATCAAAGACATATGAAAATCTTAAATATGACCTTGACCTTTGACCTTGACCTAATTTTCTAAGTTAGGAATCAGGGGACTCAAAGAAAAACATTCCAGGGTTATACGGTTAACGGTTTATGAGTTAAAAAAACATACCGACAAATTTATTCCGTAAAGATAGATAACTCCTATAAAAATTTCATCGAATCGCTTTGATCCAAATTAGCCAAAATTTTCTGAGGATGTAACGAACAATTTGTAAAAAGAATTTTGTCGCTATCTTTTTTTGTTACGAAGGAGATGCACACACATGATAAACAGTGAATAGGGAGATAACTCTTACAGAGAAAATTGTTCGTCTTAGCAGGGTGAAATTTAAAAGCGCATAAACTATACGATACAATATGAGAAATATCTAAGCGACATATTGCGAAACAAACATTTATCGCAAGAACAAAATTTGGCGGAAAAAAAAAAATAATAATAATAATAATAATAATAATAATCAGAACAAATACAATAAGTCTTTCCACAGAAAAGTGGAAAGACTTAATAATAAATATAAAGCAATTGTTTTGAAAACAATTGTTAGGCAGTCTTTCCCCTCTGATGAATGAATAATTGTTTTTTTTTTTTATTGATTGATTTGGAAAAAGGGGGGGGGGGGTGGTATTTGTTTGTTTGTTTGTTTTTGTAAAGGGTCTATATTATTATGTTACCGGAGAAGTTTCATGTTTAGTTTGGAAAGTTTTTCTTTTATTTTAGATACAGCGCGCGCGCAAGATTGAGGAGACATCACGTGACGCGGGTTTATATTAAGAAAAACTTAGTCTTTTAATTTCTTTTTAGGTCGGGACCTTGAACAGACAACATGTCTAGAGATGGAATGTACACAATGTAATTTCTTTTGTCATTGTAGGAAATTGACATTTTGATCACAGTTCACCAGCAGTGCATGTTTTGGATTAATCGTTCCGGTGTAACTTTAAAACACATTTAATGATTATTTTTTGATAATGTCCATTTTTCAGCACCTGTTTGTAACACAGATTAGTATTTCAATCTCGGAGCGGACATTTTATTGTAGGTTTTTACTGAGATTGACGGACCTAGCAAGCGATTTTTACTGCATTGCCATTTCTTTTGTCTAGGAAAAGTCTTGAGAGATATCTGCAAAATTTTTTTTTCTGAACCTTCAGTACATGTATGCCCTGCTGACTGCAAATTTTCAGGTCGATTGGACTTGTAGTTTCAGAGAATATGTGGATTTTTTTTCAGAAGAGACGTAAGAACAATAATAAAATAAAAATTTTCTTGAATAATTGAGAGTTTGTTCCTTCAATAAACTGTCATAAATAAACAGTCATACATATTGATTGATTGATTAGTTGGTTGATTGATTGATTGGTTGGTTGGTTGGTTGGTTGGTTTGTTGGTTGGTTGATTAAACACGTTTGATAGGGTCACTTAGAACAAGGGGAAAAGGACCTCAAGAGACCTTGCATCCCGTATTAAACGCATGACACGGAAACATACATTAAGTGATTGATTGGTTGGTTGGTTGGTTAAACACGTTGGTTAAACACGTTGGTTAAACATGTTGGCTGGTTAAACACGTTGGATAGGCTCTATTTAAACAAGCGAAAAAAAACCCATCTTGGATCCCGTTTTTAACACATGAAACGGAAACATGCATTGATTGGTTGATTGGTTGGTTGGTTGGTTGGTTGGTTGGTTGGTTAAACACGTTGGTTAACCATGTTAAATACGTTGGTTAAACATGTTGGTTAAACACGTTGGTTAAACACGTTGGCTGGTTAAAAACGTTTGATTGGCTCAATTTAAACAAGCGAAAAAAAAACATCTTGGATCCCGTATTTAACACATGAAACGGAAACATGCATGATTTATTGGTTGGTTGGTTGGTTGGTTGGTTAAACACGTTGGTTAAACACGTAGTTTAAACACGTTGGCTGGTTAAACACGTTGGTTAAACACGTTTGATAGGCTCAATTTTAACAAGCGAAAAAAAACCATCTCGGATCCCGTATTTAACACATGAAACGGAAACATGCATAGATTGATTGATTGGTTGGTTGGTTGGTTAAACACTTTGGTTAAACACGTTGGTTAAACACATTGGTTAAAAACATTGGATAGGCTCAAAATTGGATCCCGTATTTAACACATGAAACGGAAACATGCATTGATTGATTGATTACTTGGTTGGTTGGTTGGTTGTTTAAACACGTTGGTTAAACATGTCGGTTAAACACGTTGGTTAAACACATTGGTTAAACACATTGGTTAAACACGTTGGCTGGTTAAACACGTTGGATAGGCTCAATTTAAACAAGCGAAAAAAAAAACATCTTGGATCCCGTATTTAACACATGAAACGGAAACATGCATTGATTGATTGATTGATTGGTTGGGTGGTTGGTTGGTTGGTTGGTTAAACACGTTGGCTGGTTAAACACGTTAGATAGGCTCAATTTAAACGAGCGAAAAAAAACATCTTGGATCCCGTATTTAACACATGAAACGGAAACATGCATTGATTGATTGATTGATTGATTGGTTGGGTGGTTAAACATGTTGGTTAAACACGTTGGTTAAACACGTTGGCTGGTTAAACACGTTAGATAGGCTCAATTTAAACGAGCGAAAAAAAAACATCTTGGATCCCGTATTTAACACATGAAACGGAAACATGCATTGATTGATTGATTGATTGATTGGTTGGTTGGTATGTTGGTTGGTTAAACACGTTGGTTAAACATGTTGGTTAAACACGTTAGTTAAACATATTTGTTAAACATGTTGGTTAAACACGTTTGATAGGCTCAATTAAAACAAGCGAAAAAAAAAGAGACCTTGAATCCCGTATCAAACACATGAAACGGAAACATTGATTGATTGATTGATTGATTGATTGATTGATTGATTGATTGATTGATTGATTGGTTGGTGGTTGGTTGGTTGGTTGGTTGGTTGGTTGGTTGGTTGGTTGAAATTCAAACACACATAAAACTGTTTAAATAGTGCCAAAACCACATAATTTGATGACCTTGACCTTTGACCTTATGACCTTCGTCAAGGTCATTGCTCCACAAGGTCATTGCAAAAGACCCTATGGGTCAAGGACCTTTGTTTAAGAGTTTTGCCTAAATATGGCTTTTTAAAAACCATCGATGGGAGTTATGTCCCTTACATGATGGTAAAATCAATATAGTCATAATGTAAAAAAGTTGCCCCTTGAAGTACTTAACATTTTTCACTGCTTAAATTTTCTGTATCTATAACCATTCAAGAATTATAGGGAAATCAAAGACATATGAAAATCTTAAATATGACCTTGACCTTTGACCTTGACCTAATTTTCTAAGTTAGGAATCAGGGGACTCAAAGAAAAACATTCCAGGGTTATACGGTTAACGGTTTATGAGTTAAAAAAACATACCGACAAATTTATTCCGTAAAGATAGATAACTCCTATAAAATTTCATCGAATCGCTTTGATCCAAATTAGCCAAAATTTTCTGAGGATGTAACGAACAATTTGTAAAAAGAATTTTGTCGCTATCTTTTTTTGTTACGAAGGAGATGCACACACATGATAAACAGTGAATAGGGAGATAACTCTTACAGAGAAAATTGTTCGTCTTAGCAGGGTGAAATTTAAAAGCGCATAAACTATACGATACAATATGAGAAATATCTAAGCGACATATTGCGAAACAAACATTTATCGCAAGAACAAAATTTGGCGGAAAAAAAAAAATAATAATAATAATAATAATAATAATAATCAGAACAAATACAATAAGTCTTTCCACAGAAAAGTGGAAAGACTTAATAATAAATATAAAGCAATTGTTTTGAAAACAATTGTTAGGCAGTCTTTCCCCTCTGATGAATGAATAATTGTTTTTTTTTTTATTGATTGATTTGGAAAAAGGGGGGGGGGGTGGTATTTGTTTGTTTGTTTGTTTTTGTAAAGGGTCTATATTATTATGTTACCGGAGAAGTTTCATGTTTAGTTTGGAAAGTTTTTCTTTTATTTTAGATACAGCGCGCGCGCAAGATTGAGGAGACATCACGTGACGCGGGTTTATATAAGAAAAACTTAGTCTTTTAATTTCTTTTTAGGTCGGGACCTTGAACAGACAACATGTCTAGAGATGGAATGTACACAATGTAATTTCTTTTGTCATTGTAGGAAATTGACATTTTGATCACAGTTCACCAGCAGTGCATGTTTTGGATTTAATCGTTCCGGTGTAACTTTAAAACACATTTAATGATTATTTTTTGATAATGTCCATTTTTCAGCACCTGTTTGTAACACAGATTAGTATTTCAATCTCGGAGCGGACATTTTATTGTAGGTTTTTACTGAGATTGACGGACCTAGCAAGCGATTTTTACTGCATTGCCATTTCTTTTGTCTAGGAAAAGTCTTGAGAGATATCTGCAAAATTTTTTTTTCTGAACCTTCAGTACATGTATGCCCTGCTGACTGCAAATTTTCAGGTCGATTGGACTTGTAGTTTCAGAGAATATGTGGATTTTTTTTCAGAAGAGACGTAAGAACAATAATAAAATAAAAATTTTCTTGAATAATTGAGAGTTTGTTCCTTCAATAAACTGTCATAAATAAACAGTCATACATATTGATTGATTGATTAGTTGGTTGATTGATTGATTGGTTGGTTGGTTGGTTGGTTGGTTTGTTGGTTGGTTGATTAAACACGTTTGATAGGGTCACTTAGAACAAGGGGAAAAGGACCTCAAGAGACCTTGCATCCCGTATTAAACGCATGACACGGAAACATACATTAAGTGATTGATTGGTTGGTTGGTGGTTAAACACGTTGGTTAAACACGTTGGTTAAACATGTTGGCTGGTTAAACACGTTGGATAGGCTCTATTTAAACAAGCGAAAAAAAACCCATCTTGGATCCCGTTTTTAACACATGAAACGGAAACATGCATTGATTGGTTGATTGGTTGGTTGGTTGGTTGGTTGGTTGGTTGGTTAAACACGTGGTTAACCATGTTAAATACGTTGGTTAAACATGTTGGTTAAACACGTTGGTTAAACACGTTGGCTGGTTAAAAACGTTTGATTGGCTCAATTTAAACAAGCGAAAAAAAAACATCTTGGATCCCGTATTTAACACATGAAACGGAAACATGCATGATTTATTGGTTGGTTGGTTGGTTGGTTGGTTAAACACGTTGGTTAAACACGTAGTTTAAACACGTTGGCTGGTTAAACACGTTGGTTAAACACGTTTGATAGGCTCAATTTTAACAAGCGAAAAAAAACCATCTCGGATCCCGTATTTAACACATGAAACGGAAACATGCATAGATTGATTGATTGGTTGGTTGGTTGGTTAAACACTTTGGTTAAACACGTTGGTTAAACACATTGGTTAAAAACATTGGATAGGCTCAAAATTGGATCCCGTATTTAACACATGAAACGGAAACATGCATTGATTGATTGATTACTTGGTTGGTTGGTTGGTTGTTTAAACACGTTGGTTAAACATGTCGGTTAAACACGTTGGTTAAACACATTGGTTAAACACATTGGTTAAACACGTTGGCTGGTTAAACACGTTGGATAGGCTCAATTTAAACAAGCGAAAAAAAAAACATCTTGGATCCCGTATTTAACACATGAAACGGAAACATGCATTGATTGATTGATTGATTGGTTGGGTGGTTGGTTGGTTGGTTGGTTAAACACGTTGGCTGGTTAAACACGTTAGATAGGCTCAATTTAAACGAGCGAAAAAAAACATCTTGGATCCCGTATTTAACACATGAAACGGAAACATGCATTGATTGATTGATTGATTGATTGGTTGGGTGGTTAAACATGTTGGTTAAACACGTTGGTTAAACACGTTGGCTGGTTAAACACGTTAGATAGGCTCAATTTAAACGAGCGAAAAAAAAACATCTTGGATCCCGTATTTAACACATGAAACGGAAACATGCATTGATTGATTGATTGATTGATTGGTTGGTTGGTATGTTGGTTGGTTAAACACGTTGGTTAAACATGTTGGTTAAACACGTTAGTTAAACATATTTGTTAAACATGTTGGTTAAACACGTTTGATAGGCTCAATTAAAACAAGCGAAAAAAAAGAGACCTTGAATCCCGTATCAAACACATGAAACGGAAACATTGATTGATTGATTGATTGATTGATTGATTGATTGATTGATTGATTGATTGATTGGTTGGTTGGTTGGTTGGTTGGTTGGTTGGTTGGTTGGTTGGTTGAAATTCAAACACACATAAAACTGTTTAAATAGTGCCAAAACCACATAATTTGATGACCTTGACCTTTGACCTTATGACCTTCGTCAAGGTCATTGCTCCACAAGGTCATTGCAAAAGACCCTATGGGTCAAGGACCTTTGTTTAAGAGTTTTGCCTAAATATGGCTTTTTAAAAACCATCGATGGGAGTTATGTCCCTTACATGATGGTAAAATCAATATAGTCATAATGTAAAAAAGTTGCCCCTTGAAGTACTTAACATTTTTCACTGCTTAAATTTTCTGTATCTATAACCATTCAAGAATTATAGGGAAATCAAAGACATATGAAAATCTTAAATATGACCTTGACCTTTGACCTTGACCTAATTTTCTAAGTTAGGAATCAGGGGACTCAAAGAAAAACATTCCAGGGTTATACGGTTAACGGTTTATGAGTTAAAAAAACATACCGACAAATTTATTCCGTAAAGATAGATAACTCCTATAAAATTTCATCGAATCGCTTTGATCCAAATTAGCCAAAATTTTCTGAGGATGTAACGAACAATTTGTAAAAAGAATTTTGTCGCTATCTTTTTTTGTTACGAAGGAGATGCACACACATGATAAACAGTGAATAGGGAGATAACTCTTACAGAGAAAATTGTTCGTCTTAGCAGGGTGAAATTTAAAAGCGCATAAACTATACGATACAATATGAGAAATATCTAAGCGACATATTGCGAAACAAACATTTATCGCAAGAACAAAATTTGGCGGAAAAAAAAAAATAATAATAATATAATAATAATAATAATCAGAACAAATACAATAAGTCTTTCCACAGAAAAGTGGAAAGACTTAATAATAAATATAAAGCAATTGTTTGAAAACAATTGTTAGGCAGTCTTTCCCCTCTGATGAATGAATAATTGTTTTTTTTTTTATTGATTGATTTGGAAAAAGGGGGGGGGGGGTCGGTCATTTGTTTTGTTTGTTTGTTTTTGTAAAGGGTCTATATTATTATGTTACCGGAGAAGTTTCATGTTTAGTTTGGAAAGTTTTTCTTTTATTTTAGATACAGCGCGCGCGCAAGATTGAGGAGACATCACGTGACGCGGGTTTATATTAAGAAAAACTTAGTCTTTTAATTTCTTTTTAGGTCGGGACCTTGAACAGACAACATGTCTAGAGATGGAATGTACACAATGTAATTTCTTTTGTCATTGTAGGAAATTGACATTTTGATCACAGTTCACCAGCAGTGCATGTTTTGGATTTAATCGTTCCGGTGTAACTTTAAAACACATTTAATGATTATTTTTTGATAATGTCCATTTTTCAGCACCTGTTTGTAACACAGATTAGTATTTCAATCTCGGAGCGGACATTTTATTGTAGGTTTTTACTGAGATTGACGGACCTAGCAAGCGATTTTTACTGCATTGCCATTTCTTTTGTCTAGGAAAAGTCTTGAGAGATATCTGCAAAATTTTTTTTTCTGAACCTTCAGTACATGTATGCCCTGCTGACTGCAAATTTTCAGGTCGATTGGACTTGTAGTTTCAGAGAATATGTGGATTTTTTTTTCAGAAGAGACGTAAGAACAATAATAAAATAAAAATTTTCTTGAATAATTGAGAGTTTGTTCCTTCAATAAACTGTCATAAATAAACAGTCATACATATTGATTGATTGATTAGTTGGTTGATTGATTGATTGGTTGGTTGGTTGGTTGGTTGGTTTGTTGGTTGGTTGATTAAACACGTTTGATAGGGTCACTTAGAACAAGGGGAAAAGGACCTCAAGAGACCTTGCATCCCGTATTAAACGCATGACACGGAAACATACATTAAGTGATTGATTGGTTGGTTGGTTGGTTAAACACGTTGGTTAAACACGTTGGTTAAACATGTTGGCTGGTTAAACACGTTGGATAGGCTCTATTTAAACAAGCGAAAAAAAACCCATCTTGGATCCCGTTTTTAACACATGAAACGGAAACATGCATTGATTGGTTGATTGGTTGGTTGGTTGGTTGGTTGGTTGGTTGGTTAAACACGTTGGTTAACCATGTTAAATACGTTGGTTAAACATGTTGGTTAAACACGTTGGTTAAACACGTTGGCTGGTTAAAAACGTTTGATTGGCTCAATTTAAACAAGCGAAAAAAAAACATCTTGGATCCCGTATTTAACACATGAAACGGAAACATGCATGATTTATTGGTTGGTTGGTTGGTTGGTTGGTTAAACACGTTGGTTAAACACGTAGTTTAAACACGTTGGCTGGTTAAACACGTTGGTTAAACACGTTTGATAGGCTCAATTTTAACAAGCGAAAAAAAACCATCTCGGATCCCGTATTTAACACATGAAACGGAAACATGCATAGATTGATTGATTGGTTGGTTGGTTGGTTAAACACTTTGGTTAAACACGTTGGTTAAACACATTGGTTAAAAACATTGGATAGGCTCAAAATTGGATCCGTATTTAACACATGAAACGGAAACATGCATTGATTGATTGATTACTTGGTTGGTTGGTTGGTTGTTTAAACACGTTGGTTAAACATGTCGGTTAAACACGTTGGTTAAACACATTGGTTAAACACATTGGTTAAACACGTTGGCTGGTTAAACACGTTGGATAGGCTCAATTTAAACAAGCGAAAAAAAAAACATCTTGGATCCCGTATTTAACACATGAAACGGAAACATGCATTGATTGATTGATTGATTGGTTGGGTGGTTGGTTGGTTGGTTGGTTAAACACGTTGGCTGGTTAAACACGTTAGATAGGCTCAATTTAAACGAGCGAAAAAAAACATCTTGGATCCCGTATTTAACACATGAAACGGAAACATGCATTGATTGATTGATTGATTGATTGGTTGGGTGGTTAAACATGTTGGTTAAACACGTTGGTTAAACACGTTGGCTGGTTAAACACGTTAGATAGGCTCAATTTAAACGAGCGAAAAAAAAACATCTTGGATCCCGTATTTAACACATGAAACGGAAACATGCATTGATTGATTGATTGATTGATTGGTTGGTTGGTATGTTGGTTGGTTAAACACGTTGGTTAAACATGTTGGTTAAACACGTTAGTTAAACATATTTGTTAAACATGTTGGTTAAACACGTTTGATAGGCTCAATTAAAACAAGCGAAAAAAAAGAGACCTTGAATCCCGTATCAAACACATGAAACGGAAACATTGATTGATTGATTGATTGATTGATTGATTGATTGATTGATTGATTGATTGATTGGTTGGTTGGTTGGTTGGTTGGTTGGTTGGTTGGTTGGTTGGTTGAAATTCAAACACACATAAAACTGTTTAAATAGTGCCAAAACCACATAATTTGATGACCTTGACCTTTGACCTTATGACCTTCGTCAAGGTCATTGCTCCACAAGGTCATTGCAAAAGACCCTATGGGTCAAGGACCTTTGTTTAAGAGTTTTGCCTAAATATGGCTTTTTAAAAACCATCGATGGGAGTTATGTCCCTTACATGATGGTAAAATCAATATAGTCATAATGTAAAAAAGTTGCCCCCTTGAAGTACTTAACATTTTTCACTGCTTAAATTTTCTGTATCTATAACCATTCAAGAATTATAGGGAAATCAAAGACATATGAAAATCTTAAATATGACCTTGACCTTTGACCTTGACCTAATTTTCTAAGTTAGGAATCAGGGGACTCAAAGAAAAACATTCCAGGGTTATACGGTTAACGGTTTATGAGTTAAAAAAACATACCGACAAATTTATTCCGTAAAGATAGATAACTCCTATAAAATTTCATCGAATCGCTTTGATCCAAATTAGCCAAAATTTTCTGAGGATGTAACGAACAATTTGTAAAAAGAATTTGTCGCTATCTTTTTTTGTTACGAAGGAGATGCACACACATGATAAACAGTGAATAGGGAGATAACTCTTACAGAGAAAATTGTTCGTCTTAGCAGGGTGAAATTTAAAAGCGCATAAACTATACGATACAATATGAGAAATATCTAAGCGACATATTGCGAAACAAACATTTATCGCAAGAACAAAATTTGGCGGAAAAAAAAAAATAATAATAATAATAATAATAATAATAATCAGAACAAATACAATAAGTCTTTCCACAGAAAAGTGGAAAGACTTAATAATAAATATAAAGCAATTGTTTTGAAAACAATTGTTAGGCAGTCTTTCCCCTCTGATGAATGAATAATTGTTTTTTTTTTTATTGATTGATTTGGAAAAAGGGGGGGGGGGGTGGTATTTGTTTGTTTGTTTGTTTTTGTAAAGGGTCTATATTATTATGTTACCGGAGAAGTTTCATGTTTAGTTTGGAAAGTTTTTCTTTTATTTTAGATACAGCGCGCGCGCAAGATTGAGGAGACATCACGTGACGCGGGTTTATATTAAGAAAAACTTAGTCTTTTAATTTCTTTTTAGGTCGGGACCTTGAACAGACAACATGTCTAGAGATGGAATGTACACAATGTAATTTCTTTTGTCATTGTAGGAAATTGACATTTTGATCACAGTTCACCAGCAGTGCATGTTTTGGATTTAATCGTTCCGGTGTAACTTTAAAACACATTTAATGATTATTTTTTGATAATGTCCATTTTTCAGCACCTGTTTGTAACACAGATTAGTATTTCAATCTCGGAGCGGACATTTTATTGTAGGTTTTTACTGAGATTGACGGACCTAGCAAGCGATTTTTACTGCATTGCCATTTCTTTTGTCTAGGAAAAGTCTTGAGAGATATCTGCAAAATTTTTTTTTCTGAACCTTCAGTACATGTATGCCCTGCTGACTGCAAATTTTCAGGTCGATTGGACTTGTAGTTTCAGAGAATATGTGGATTTTTTTTCAGAAGAGACGTAAGAACAATAATAAAATAAAAATTTTCTTGAATAATTGAGAGTTTGTTCCTTCAATAAACTGTCATAAATAAAACAGTCATACATATTGATTGATTGATTAGTTGGTTGATTGATTGATTGGTTGGTTGGTTGGTTGGTTGGTTTGTTGGTTGGTTGATTAAACACGTTTGATAGGGTCACTTAGAACAAGGGGAAAAGGACCTCAAGAGACCTTGCATCCCGTATTAAACGCATGACACGGAAACATACATTAAGTGATTGATTGGTTGGTTGGTTGGTTAAACACGTTGGTTAAACACGTTGGTTAAACATGTTGGCTGGTTAAACACGTTGGATAGGCTCTATTTAAACAAGCGAAAAAAAACCCATCTTGGATCCCGTTTTTAACACATGAAACGGAAACATGCATTGATTGGTTGATTGGTTGGTTGGTTGGTTGGTTGGTTGGTTGGTTAAACACGTTGGTTAACCATGTTAAATACGTTGGTTAAACATGTTGGTTAAACACGTTGGTTAAACACGTTGGCTGGTTAAAAACGTTTGATTGGCTCAATTTAAACAAGCGAAAAAAAAACATCTTGGATCCCGTATTTAACACATGAAACGGAAACATGCATGATTTATTGGTTGGTTGGTTGGTTGGTTGGTTAAACACGTTGGTTAAACACGTAGTTTAAACACGTTGGCTGGTTAAACACGTTGGTTAAACACGTTTTGATAGGCTCAATTTTAACAAGCGAAAAAAAACCATCTCGGATCCCGTATTTAACACATGAAACGGAAACATGCATAGATTGATTGATTGGTTGGTTGGTTGGTTAAACACTTTGGTTAAACACGTTGGTTAAACACATTGGTTAAAAACATTGGATAGGCTCAAAATTGGATCCCGTATTTAACACATGAAACGGAAACATGCATTGATTGATTGATTACTTGGTTGGTTGGTTGGTTGTTTAAACCACGTTGGTTAAACATGTCGGTTAAACACGTTGGTTAAACACATTGGTTAAACACATTGGTTAAACACGTTGGCTGGTTAAACACGTTGGATAGGCTCAATTTAAACAAGCGAAAAAAAAAAACATCTTGGATCCCGTATTTAACACATGAAACGGAAACATGCATTGATTGATTGATTGATTGGTTGGGTGGTTGGTTGGTTGGTTGGTTAAACACGTTGGCTGGTTAAACACGTTAGATAGGCTCAATTTAAACGAGCGAAAAAAAACATCTTGGATCCCGTATTTAACACATGAAACGGAAACATGCATTGATTGATTGATTGATTGATTGGTTGGGTGGTTAAACATGTTGGTTAAACACGTTGGTTAAACACGTTGGCTGGTTAAACACGTTAGATAGGCTCAATTTAAACGAGCGAAAAAAAAACATCTTGGATCCCGTATTTAACACATGAAACGGAAACATGCATTGATTGATTGATTGATTGATTGGTTGGTTGGTATGTTGGTTGGTTAACACGTTGGTTAAACATGTTGGTTAAACACGTTAGTTAAACATATTTGTTAAACATGTTGGTTAAACACGTTTGATAGGCTCAATTAAAACAAGCGAAAAAAAAAGAGACCTTGAATCCCGTATCAAACACATGAAACGGAAACATTGATTGATTGATTGATTGATTGATTGATTGATTGATTGATTGATTGATTGATTGGTTGGTTGGTTGGTTGGTTGGTTGGTTGGTTGGTTGGTTGGTTGAAATTCAAACACACATAAAACTGTTTAAATAGTGCCAAAACCACATAATTTGATGACCTTGACCTTTGACCTTATGACCTTCGTCAAGGTCATTGCTCCACAAGGTCATTGCAAAAGACCCTATGGGTCAAGGACCTTTGTTTAAGAGTTTTGCCTAAATATGGCTTTTTAAAAACCATCGATGGGAGTTATGTCCCTTACATGATGGTAAAATCAATATAGTCATAATGTAAAAAAGTTGCCCCTTGAAGTACTTAACATTTTTCACTGCTTAAATTTTCTGTATCTATAACCATTCAAGAATTATAGGGAAATCAAAGACATATGAAAATCTTAAATATGACCTTGACCTTTGACCTTGACCTAATTTTCTAAGTTAGGAATCAGGGGACTCAAAGAAAAACATTCCAGGGTTATACGGTTAACGGTTTATGAGTTAAAAAAACATACCGACAAATTTATTCCGTAAAGATAGATAACTCCTATAAAATTTCATCGAATCGCTTTGATCCAAATTAGCCAAAATTTTCTGAGGATGTAACGAACAATTTGTAAAAAGAATTTTGTCGCTATCTTTTTTTGTTACGAAGGAGATGCACACACATGATAAACAGTGAATAGGGAGATAACTCTTACAGAGAAAATTGTTCGTCTTAGCAGGGTGAAATTTAAAAGCGCATAAACTATACGATACAATATGAGAAATATCTAAGCGACATATTGCGAAACAAACATTTATCGCAAGAACAAAATTTGGCGGAAAAAAAAAAATAATAATAATAATAATAATAATAATAATCAGAACAAATACAATAAGTCTTTCCACAGAAAAGTGGAAAGACTTAATAATAAATATAAAGCAATTGTTTTGAAAACAATTGTTAGGCAG
>NW_027266958.1:0-15131 GCF_963676685.1 Mytilus edulis | reverse complement strand
TTGTCTGTTTTTTTGAGATATCCTTTTGACGTAACTCTGTGCTTATGCATCCCATCATACTTTGAACGACAAAATTATTTTATGATGTGACTCTGTACCTATGTATCTTGTCATACTTTGAATGACAAAATTATTTTATTCATTAATATTACTTTTACTGTTAACCAACTTTTTTGTGATATACATTTTACGTGACTCTGTACTTATGTATCACGTCATACTTTGAACCACACTATTTATTTTATATTTATTATTATTACTTTAACTGCTAAGTCGGGTTTGTTATATCTATTTTGCGTGACTGTATTTATGCATCCCGTCATACTTTTGAACGACAAAATTATTTCATGTCTACCTGTGCGAATTTCAATCGCGCAATTTTACACCAGTACCCATACCCTCCTTCCTTGATGGGTGCATTTTACATAGACAAATATAATCGTATAATATAATCAAAATGAGGATGTTAATTTGATGTATGCCTTTTTGTGCTTCTTCGTTACGATTTGTTGTTTTTTAGTGATTAAGATGATAACACAATGTTGACTGCTGTACCCCTATTTTTGACATTTTTACCTATTATGTCTGTTTGTTTTGTTTCCACGCATCGGTGACTATATAATGGAATTTGATGCGACTGTCATACAAGTGAGAGGTTTAGCTAGCTATAAAACCAGGTTCAATCCACCATTTTCTACATTTGAAAATGCCTGTACCAAGTCAGGAATATGACAGTCCATTCGTTTTTGATGCGTTTTTGTTATTTGATTTTGCCATGTGATTATGGACTTTCCGAATTGATTTTCTCTGAGTTCAGTATTTTTGTGATTTTACTTTTTACATACAGTCTCTTTACTTGAGGACAGACACTTACATAATGTGGCGGTGTTTGACTTTTTAAAGGTGCGCAAACCCTCCCTTAATCTGGGACAGTGTGAACCAGTGCATACAAACAATATATAAAATCAAGCGTTATCTCCATCATTTTCATTGTCACCAATCGACACAAGACATGTTTTGATATTTCTACACATTTCGCTCTTGGACACAGGTTTGCACATGAAATGTTCTGCACATAAAAGGTTCTGCACAAAGCAAACACGTTATTTTGAGCTCACAGATTTTTTTTTCTTTAGCAAGTACAGACAAGGTATTGTAGGAAGTCCGAAGACAGTTGTCCCCCCAAAAAATACCGTCATCAAACCATTCCTATCAATTCATTCCAGATTTAACGGAGATCTAATAGGTGATTTAGGAAGGTGTGATGACATCCATATGTGTGTCTGCAAAGATGCTGGCGAAACATTATACTAGACGTACACACTTTCTTGAATTTGCTCAATTTCATGGTTGGCAACACTTATTAGATAGCGTAGCACTTTACTTTAAGAATCACACATTGGCATTCAATGTTTAAACAAGGTGTTTTGAACCAAACACATAGTACATTTGTAAATCCAATCCTAAATGAAAAGGAGTAAAACAAAAAGTTGGCAACATACACGGTTGACCAAACAATTGTCAAGCATTTACGCAATTTTTTGGATGCAATTTCCTTAGAATAGACTTGGTTGTATGCAATATCATCGAGTAACCATAAATGAATTGCAATAAATACGAATGCATTGACTGAATTGAAGAAGGAAGAGACAATTCATCCGAAGTTGGGTATTCTTCTGTGGAAATTTGTAGAGTTCAATGCCCTTTAAGTATACTTGCAGTGGAATGAAATGTCTGTCCGTTATTTGCGTCTACAACAGTTGACATTGAAATTTTGAGGTCAGTTTTCAATTGACTACCAGCTGATATGACATCTCTAATAGTATTCCTACTTGATATTACTTGTTATTATGTTAGATTGCCTTGAACTTGTTGAAGTTGTTTGTCAACTGAGTTTCTATAGAAATCAATGAGTTTAGACTGCATTTCACAAGTGGAACATTTTAAATTAGAATCAGTAGGAAGAAAAGATCTATACTACAAGTAACGTTGTCGTGAGGAATATTGTGTTTGTCCCCATTAAATCGTTGTCAAAAGCCAAAATTAAATTAGCAAGCAGTGCTTGAAGTTTAAATGATGGACGAGAAATAAGTTCAACATTAACTTTATCTGACACGGATAAACCATTCTTAATACGCTCATCTGAATTAAACTTGCGTAGTTTTCGATCTTTCGAAAATGTTTTGTTGCAACAAAATATACAAGCGCTCCAGTTGAACGACTTTACGCGTACAAACACCCGAAACTGAGGGACAGCAGTCCGATAATGTCGTCATAAATTATCAGATTAGAAGCTTCCTCGCTCTAAAAGGTGGAACAATTATGTTTACTTGTAACTTTTGTAGAATGAACGATGATAAACTGCCTGCACGGAGTTCTTTACATTCACAATTATCGCATGAAACACCTTGATATTCACCTCATCCAATCTTTTATTCATTGCAGATACAAAAGTCGACTTTCCTATACTGGTAAGTTGACTGAAAATTTCAGTCGATTTTTTTTTTTTTTACATATTATGCACTGCATAAAATTTAACGACTTTTTTCTTTTCTTTGAACTTAAAGGAGCAAGTTTCAACGGTCTTGACGAATCGTACATGACACGGAACATTTACTGAAACTATCCGTCAATTATTTATTACTTTTCTGACATAGTATATTTGATGTTTTATAACAAAAAAAAACATAGAATATAAACACATACAAACAAAGTATGTGCCATATATTAGTGCTCTTTAATTAAAAATATTTGTATATAACAGCAAAAAAGGTAGTAATTTCATATATCAGTTGAGAGAAAATTATGAAGTAGTCAATGTGACGGAAGGCAAGTGAATAAGTTCCGTGTTGAAATTGAAGTTTTTTACTCCATTCTTTTTCCATTGATTTTTTAAGTTTTTTGTCATATTTAGGTTCCAAAATTTTTATCAGTAATTAGTTTTATTAAATACATTGTACTACATGCTTAAATATTATGGAATAATTTGTATTACTTCTATGAAGAAGAAACTAAAGTTTCTGTCTGAAATTGCAATTACAATTACCTTAACTTTAAACAGTCAAAACGTAGCAAATTTTATAGATTTGAAGAAAATAAAATACCGTATCTACACTATTTTGACATATGAAAATAGCTTCAGAAAACAACCCCAACTATTTCAGTTAATGTAAGCGAACATACACACTTTTTTCATTTTGAAAGGAGGGGGGGGGGGGGGGGGGGGGGGGGTGAAACTCTCCAATGTTACTACTAGTCATTAAAACGACTTTTCAGAAAAATGTAACCATACGAAATTCTGACTACAGGGCAAAAAATAAAGAAGACATATTTGTCTTTCAGTTAAGACCATGTTTAGCCGTGTGTTATTTGTGGAAATTAAAATCGCAAAATAGACGACTTTTTACACCTCTGTCACCGCACTATAAAGGGTCCTTACATAAAAAATAATCACATGTATTCTAACTTGTTTCCAAATGTACTAGGATAATAATTTAATAAGCCAGACGCGCGTTTCGTTTACATAACACTTATCAGTGACGCTCAGATCAAAATAGTTATAAGCCAAACAAGTACAAAGTTGAAGAGCATTGAGGACCCTAAATTCCAAACACTTGTGACAAATACGGCTAAGGTAATCAATTCTTGGGATAAGTTTTTTCGAAAAAAATCAAGTTTTGTTTCAGAAAATGTATAAAAATTACCATATAACTGATATTCATGTCAACACCGAAGTTTTGACTACTGGGCTGGTGATACCCCCGGGGATGGAACGCACGTCATCATAGGCATCGATCCAGTGGTGTAAATAGTTATCAAATTAACTAGAATTATAATTTAATACACCAGACGCGCGTTTTGTCTTAATAACACTCACAAGGGACGATCGGATCAAAATAGTTATAAAGCCAAACAAGAACAAAGTTGCAGAGCATTAAGGACCCAAAATTCCAAAAGTTGTGCCAAATACGGATAAAGTAATCTATTTCTTGGATAAGAAAATCCTTATTTTTTTTCGAAAAATTCTAACAGGAAATTTATAAAAATGACCATATAATGACGAAACGTTCACCAGCAGTGACATCGACCCATTGGTGTAAATATTCATCAAAGGTACCAGATTTATAAATTAATACGCCAGAGACGCGTTTCGTCTAAAACCAGTTGTTGGCATGACACGTGCATTTCCCCCCCCCCCCATGATTTATGATTGCATTTATGATTTATGATGGTTGATTTTCTAAAGATAAAGGCATAATCGTTCTATCAGTTTAATGGAGGGTCTGTAGCTGGCAAGTCATTAACTGATAGTAGTCCATTGTTAATGTAGTATGATTGCTGTCGTTCTTTTTATTTACCTATAATAACATCGTACCGAATGAGTTTCATTGTGTCTATTGCTGTGTGTTTGTTCATTAGACATTGAGATCTCACAAAACATGTTTTACATCACCGCATTTATGTGCCTGTTCAAAGTCCGGAACCTAAATCCTTTGTTTATCTTGTGTGTTAAAAAAAATATATTTTCGAATTTAAGTGTGGGCGTACATTTTGTTGAATTAGTAAACATTATTGATAGGGGCCTGCTGAAGCTGCCTCTGGGTACATGCTTTTGTTGCTGTTGACTTTATCGGGATTGTTGTCTCTTTGAATATTCTCGGTTTCAATTATATTTCTCTAATATTAACCCCTTGGCCAAACTATTCATATTTTTTTATATAAGTTCAAATAGTTTATCTTTTCACACATGTGTGCCAAATAAAAATTGAATTTATAATGATAGATTCAAAATTGACTTCTTAGGTAATTGTAAAAAAACTGTGACAATTTTTACTATGAAGTTTCATAAAAAATGAATCCCAAAACCGTAAAGTTGATATGCACTACTATTTTATTCGAAGGTCAAAACATAGGGCTATGCGGCTTATTTTCAACATTTATACATGTTATATGCCCTGAACTTGAAAGGGGTTTAAAATTATGTGCTTCCCCTACCTTTACTTTTTGCTTACGTCAGAATTAATTTTTTACTGCAATTTTATGTTTTTATACTGGTAACAGTCTCAAGTTATGTCTTTAAAATTTGAAACATAGATATCATATCTGTGTACGTATGTCAACAAATCAAATTACCTTTGAATAATATATAACTTTCAAAAAGAGGTTTTGTTTTGAGAATCAGCTGTAATTTACAAAGTGTAACCAATATAGCGTTTATATACTTTTTTAATAATGGACACACTTGTTGAACATTTTAATGAAGATAACAATCAATGGTCAAAAACATTTAAAGGTTTATTGTAGCTATAGCTAAAAGGAGATGTATGGTCCTTATTGGCATGCGTAAAATTATTGAAAACAACACATCTAATAATTTATGGCGCCTGAAGTGCTTTCTGGATTTACCTTCATCAGAACGCTCAAAACCAAACATTTGAAATCCGAAGATGTGTAAGTACCGAAACCGTTGAAAAGCTATACGTCCAAAAAGTAGGTAAGTGAAAACACAACCAACCAATGCTGTACAATACGATGTCTAAACATATTTGATTACGTTATACTTACATCTTTCAATATATCCTTGTGAGTTAAGACAATCACTATTTTAGGAAACCCGGTTCTACTTCCTTTACAGTATGTGACTATTGTGTTGATCCAAATTTCAGAGTAGTCTATGAAATAATTAAGGAAAACATACTTGTACATAACATGCATTTAAACACTGAAATGAAAGTGTGTTTATGAACATGTACTACAATATTTACTGAAAGGCGATAAGTTGTCAATACGTACGAGGTTATTTGGATTAACAATCTAATTGATTTTGAAGATGATTTATTCAGTAAAATCCAACAAAAGAGGACTTATCATTCCTCGAACATTAAACAGTTTACAAAATGTATGTAGAAATCCCAAACTTTATGGGAGCGTTATTCTCATTTTATTCGTCGGTATACATCCATTTTTTTTCTCACTTTGGGCCATAATAGACATTAAGTTTTATACTTTCAATATCATTTTCAGTTTTCAGTGTTTCTATCACTCTTTTCAGTGTAAAAAAAATAACTCTTTTCAGCTTATGACAATAAATATCCAATGTAAGTTGGTATAGAATGAAAAAGTCAACATGACTTTCTTAAAATTGTAAAAGACCGTTATAGATTGACATAAAATAAATAGAGAATAAAAACAAGAAAAACATATCCGTTAACATAATTTTAAGATTAAAGCTCTTAAAAATGTGGCGGGAAATGAAAACTAGTATCTCTAGATTTAATAAACAATAAACAGTATCACCTTTTCTAATAATTACTTTTGAATAAATATGTAATACTTTAATGAAGAGAAAAGTAAATTTAAAGAATAATCGTGATTTTACCACGGGTTGGCCCTTTATGACAAATATTTTACCCCTGAGCGATAGCGAGGGGGTAAAATATTGGCATAAAGGGACAAACCCGTGGTAAAACCCCTATATATTCAAGCCCCCATGAATTATTTCGATTCTAATAGGACAAATACGGCTATTGTTTTGGATCGAAGCGCTGTAGGTGGGGGCAAATATTTGCCGTACCCATAAATAAACGCACTATTGAATTGGCGGTAAAAGAACAGAGCAAACTGAATTAGTGACATGTTTAAAATTTTCACAATAACGTATGTAGATAGTTGTGGTGAATTTAAATTATAATTTACTTATAATGTCTTATACGTTTAAAAAACAATCGGCTTATATCACATTTAGCATCGTTTGATTACGTTTTCTTGTTGTGATGATTTTTGTTTTGCAAGCGTGTATTTTCCCGTAAAAATGCTTATATTCTAACGTCATCGTTCTATGACGTCGGGTATCTCATTCATAAAAAAACATGTGACGTGGGAGTACGATTGGAACAGCCCAAACAATATATTCATATTTTACCACGAGTGTGTACCCAAAGAGGTTTGAAGGACGTCATGTTAGAATTTATCGTATAAAAGTTTTAATGGTATACATATAAATAAAACCATAGGATCTGAATAATTGACAAAAATAAAAATCAAAACCAGCAAACGTACTTTTCTACAGATCTAAAAGAGGGACGAAAGATACCAAAGGGGACAGTCAAAATCATAAATCTAAAACAAACTGACAACGCCATTGCTGAAAATGAAAAAGACAAACAGACAAACAATAGTACACATGACACCACATAGAAAACTAAAAAATAAACAACACGAACCCCACCAAACACTAGGGGTGATCTCAGGTGATCCGGAAGGGTAAGCAGATCCTGCTCCACATGTGGCACACGTCGTGTTAAATTATGTGATATAACCTCTACTGAATCATAATTACCTCGTGCTGTTTTAGGCCCACTTTTGCCTGGGAGATACTGTTCGAACGGACAAGGATCATCAAGGTTTCTATGGCCATCTAAAACTATCAGGGTAAATAGCTCGATACGTCAAAAATGTTTGGGTGAGTACTATAGAACACATCTTGTCCTCCAAAATCCCAAATGATTACAGGAACAATTTTCCTGTGATGTATCTTCTTTCTTCCTACCTTCAAGGATTCTTTCAAAAACTTCTCATCTGTCATTGACACCTTTATTTCCCTCGACATGCTTTTCAATCCCAAATAACTTCTTTAACATTCCAATAGTACCAGGGTTCTTTACAACTTCAGAAGTAATGCTTCTTTCAGATGATTTTATATCTGTTCCTAAATAGTACATTACAGTAAATAAACTCATCATACCAGGATTAAATTTTGTAAAATATATCAATTTCGATTTTTAGCGTTCCTGATGAAGGTAAATCGGAGTAAACGGCTTCAGAAGCACATAATTTTTTATGTTATATTTTGATAATTGATTCTTTTGTAAGGATCAATGTATAACTTTACCGTAAATTGTGTCACTATTTGGGAATTTTGTCGGTGTGCTGTCTAGTTTTAAAAAAACTCATATGAAACTATCGACCAAACCTAAATATTGCTGGTTTCATCATAGTATATAAAAAAAATTAACACACATTTTAATCCACAATTATAACTTAAATCCCATATTCGATCATATACAATCAGAAATAACAATATATTCAGAGTTGTTAAAACATTTTTTTTTCACGTTGTTGCGTCTTAGATCTGTCCATCCAACTTTTTTTTTTAATTTAAATTAAGCAACTCTAAACAAATCTTTGAATAATTTTATTCTAAATTTTATAGCCAACAGTTACACTTTTCTACCATACAATGGTAAAGTGCACGTGCTACTCGTAAAACGTCGCAGAATGTATTGTTTTTAGTGTCATGAATAACATTATTTGTCTTCAAACTTACATATTGTTATAGTGACGTAGACCCAATTATTTCCCCATTACTTAAATGCAATTTTGTCATAATTTGGAGAGGGGAGATTTTATTTCCTTTATTAGACTGCAAAATGTCAAATACTTTGGCATATATCAAGAATGAATACAGTTTTAACATACTTTGAAGACTATTTTCGTTTGATGCGATACGTTCAATATCATCAGCATATAGCAAATTTGCAGCGTTCATATCAACAATATCAACACAAGCACTAAGGTCATGTAGCCCCCTCCTTGTTGGAGAATTCTTAAAGGGTCATGACCGTCATTTAAGAGAAGAAAAATACAAGGTTTGAGTATACATAAGGTAATTTCATTAACTTCCTGGTTGAAAGAAAAAAAAATTTACTTACACAATCATCAACCCTATACATGTCAGATTCAATTACAGAAGTTGAAAGTTTAAAGGATACACTTTGGATATACTTTAAATTTAAACATCTTTACATAATTTTCATATTATATTATTTCAGTTAATAGGTAATAGATAAATCAAAGGAATTAGTGGGTACTGGACCGGTATCCTTTAACTGGGATCCAATTCCTACTATTGTTAGCACATGTTATATTAAGTAGATATATGGCCAGATGATGGATAGTTAATTTTTCGTTTTAATTTTGTTCTGAGAACGGCGTATTTGGAACAATCAATTTTGAAAAATTTCAAATTTAAAATATTGCGGGATCATATTTTTGAATAATTTTTGTATTTGTTCGAATAAAAGTTCTTTCGACGGAACTGTTGATATGATTGTAATATGAGTTTTTAAGTCATTGATGGTAACATTTGCTAATACACATTTAATCAATATAGATGTGTTTCTCAACTTTCGAAATTGTTTGTATAATTGACATAATTATATATGTTAATGTTTTGCTATTTTAACTGAGAACTTTCTATAATGAATCAAAACAATAGACTTTATAGTATTTGTCAAATCCCATACCTGTCTGAACATATTCTTCTTTTTTTTCTTTTGCAGAGACACATAAGTCAGTGTTTTTGCATTGGATTTTCATTCAATTTGTCTGGTGAAGGAGGAATTTCTTTATGTTTTACTTCGTCTGTGGATTCCACGAAATGATCCTGTGACGACTCATTTGCTGCCTTGATTGTGATTTGTTTTTCTTCTAAAATCCTTTTTTCATTAAAGGCTTGCTGGGTTTCAGTTATGTGACCTACTGCTTATAGTTTCAGTGTTAAGCGTTGGATATGAAAGACGGTTATGAATACTTGTATCTTGATATGTCGTTTTCTCTTTTTCTTTGACGTTTATCGATGTACTTGTATCTGTTCGTAAAGATCTGCTGATGGCGACTTCTGATAATGTGAAATCTAGAAAACATAAACAAAGCGTTACATTATAACGCAAGCATCTTGATTTCAATTTTCATTTAGTTTTATATATAAATGTCTGTCTGTCACAACATTTCGGTTGTGATTTAGTTGAAAAAAAAAATAAATACAAGGCAAAATCATTATGATAAATATGCAGAATAATAAGGGAATACTTGAAGTGCTATTATACATGAATTAAGAATCGTTCGAGTATCAGAAAAGTAAATAATTTAACAAGAATATATTTATGGAAGTAGCATATTTCAATTTAAAGGCCAAAAACAAAAAATATTACGTATATGAGAGCAAAAATAATGACTTTCAATTGTGAAACTGTCAAGTCGACTAGACAAAATGATCTTTCTGCTTGAAAATGGACTATTAAAAAAAAAGATTTTTTTTTTTTATTTTGATGTAAGAAATCGTTTTTTGTTTCAATTTCAGAGTATGATAAAGATTCTATGATAAAAACAAATCTAGTGAGTTAACTTTGTGATGCCTCGGTAGCAATTTGAATGGAGAGAACTTAATTTAAAAAAACAAAACACCTTATTTCTATACATTTATTGCCAAAGAGTATCTTTGTTTGGATCTAACCAACCTTATACAATGTTCAAACGAGAGGTTACTTTGGAAGTATATTTGGTTTTTTTTTCGGTATAGCTTCAATATTCTCATTTTCTTCTTAAAAAAAGATATACACATATTATCATTTTAATCATTTTTAAGCCCTTTATAGCTCTTTCTGTGTGGACCAAGGCTCCGTGTTGAAGACCGTAATTTGACCTCAAATGGTTTACTTTTACAACAACTTGTGACTTGTAAAGACGGATGTCTCATTAGCACTCACACTATCCGTGCTATTTTTCGACTTATGAGACGAGGAAAATTGCCTAAATTTGGTTAGATTGTTCATGAAAAAATACATTTGTGTGCATAAAAAAATTTCTATGAGATAGAATTTTTAATTAATTGAGAGAAGATAGGTTTTATTGTATGTTTAAATAAAAGAAAAATAGTGTCACCGAACTTGTTTTCTTGCTACAAGTAAAAATGACAAAATCTCCCTATTAGTCCAGTATATTTTTTTTATTTTAAAATATTTTGGATAATAAAATAAATCACTAAGTTTTGTTTATATAAATAAACAGTCTAACTACTAAATTGCAAATATGTCTTCAAGTTTGAAGATTTGGACAAATAACTAGACAGATATCGTACTGTGATTGTAAAATCCAAGATGGCGGTATACCACGTATCTACCTTAAAGAGACATCTCTCTAAACAGAAAAAAACTCGCGCCTTGGTCATTAACATGTAAAAGTTTGTTAACGACCGATTTTCTGGTCCGTTTTTTTTTCTGTTAAAGACAGATATAAAGTATTACCGAGGAATGAAGAATATCAGTTGGCCCCTTGTTATCCAATAAGAGTAGCTAAATTTTAACCGATAAGAAAGTAATAAGAAACTCAAAAAGAGATATTAATAGAATAGCAAAAATAAAGTAATCTCTCAAATAGAGACTGCTTTTGTTTTTGTGAAAAAAACAGTAATAATCATCTCTCAAATAGGGATTGATAAAACTGTAATAATCATCTCTCAAATAGAGATTGATAAAACAGTAATAATCATCTCTCAAATTGAGATTGATACTCTGAGGATTGATAATACAAGTTATTCTCAAAAAGAACATATAATAATCTCTCAAATAGAGACTGCTATTAATAGAATAGCAAATACAAAGTAATCTCTCAAATAGAGACTGCTATTAATAGAATAGCAAATACAAAGTAATCTCTCAAATAGACGCTTCTTCAATAACTAAATTGTCTCAAATAGAATAACAAAAAAAGATATTTAATATCTCAAATAAAGTATTAAAAGCAATGAGAAAACGTTTTACATACAAAGAGACATACTAATCTAAAAGAGTATTTAACTAATTCATAGACGGAAAAAATATATAAACACGAAATCAACAAAGAAAAAAATATAAAGAACAATAAACTTACTTCATAGCTTATTGATAAATAAGAGGAAACAATACCAAAAAAAAAAGAAGAAAAAAGATAAAAAACGAATGTATAAACAGGTGTCGTATCCCCATAAGAGAAATCAAATTGGAACTATTCTACATATTACAAAGAAGAAAACACATAGGCTAGGGATACCTGATGAGGATAAGCCTAGGTCAACATGACCGTAACCGAAACACCTTTTATTAATATACACACAATAATTAAACTACAAACATGCAATTGGGTGAATTTCTAGAAAAATATGGAAATAAATGCAAAAGAATATATTCCATAACAGGAAATATTTATCATACACTGAGTTTACCAGCTCTTGATTACTCTAAATGTATACACATAGGAAATTGATTTAAAAACGAAGGATTATGATAAGATATACTGGATTGGTCCTGAACCCGATTGATTTTAACGAACGAACGAAACTCTACGAACGTTATCATTAAGGAGCAGCAATTTTGTTATAATAAAACCCATGACACATGTCAACCGATAATTGCAGTGTGTTAAAATGCAACAGTTAACAATTGCATAGTATTTTTGCAACGTTGCTTTTTATTTTTGTGGTAAAACACCGGTGTTCTAATTTATTTTATTTTGTTGAATTTCGTTTGTTTACCATGAACATGTCAAATATATTCGTTCGATGTATCTCCCTTATCCATTTGAAAGAATATTGGCAGTTTGAAATGTTGTTGAAAAATATTGGCGCGTCTGGATTGCATTTAATTTAATTGATTGTTGGATGTTTAACTTCCGTGACAAGTATTCCATTCTTTTCATGGCGAGATTAGCTATTGTAAAATTATTGGAAAGTGAATGAGAAGACACATGTTTGGTATTTTTCATTTATTATATCCACACATACGTTATAGATATGGAACGAATCGAAAGGAGGGGCGAGTTTGGGTTAATTTTGTCTCCTCGAATAAAGCCTCCATTAGGGACAGTCTCAATGTGCGCTAGGTATAAATGATCTTACTTGCTATTAAATTATTTTTGGGAATACGTTACAGAAATGTAAAGGTGCACTCGATCAATCGTTATAGAGTTATGTGTATTCTTATTGAAAGTATAAGTGCTACATCAGTAACAAAAATTATAGTTATATAATTTTTAAAGGTACATTTTCTACAAAAACCATTCCTTAAGTAAAAAGAAAAAAATGAGAGATAAAAAACGAAGACAACTTATACAGGATCCACGTAAACAAAAAGAACAAATAATTATATATACAAAAATATGTACGATTATAAAATATACACAAAGAGAACAAGAACTGTCATGAAAACAAAGCAAAAAAAAAACAAACTATCAGACACCTAAATACATTACAGAACAGCTTTATAAAGTGTTAAAACTGGTTTTTTTATTATTTTTTTTAAAACTATTTGAATTAAGCTTCTTTTTTTTTTTTTTTTTTTTTTATCTTACATTGATCTTTTGATATCGTCCCTTTAAGGTTACCGGAATATGAGAATGTTTTTTTTTTTTCAAAATTAAAAACTAGAGGCGCTCACGCTTAAATAAGTTTTACCTCATATTTGCAAAAAACCTCCTGTATCTGATCCTTGATAAATTTAAAAGATTCCTATTACCTTTCAATCCAAAGTTCTATATTTACCCTTTTTCCTATATATATATGTACTTAAAAATTCGAAATGATGTTGGTCTGCCGTATTTGGCACAGCTTTTTGGAATTTTGGGTCCTCAATACTCTTCAACTTTGTACTTGTTTGACTTTATAAATATTTTGATATGAGCGTCATTGATGAGTCTTATGTAGAAAAAACGCGCGTTTGGCATACTAAATTATAATCCTGGTACTTTTGATAACTATTATCAAAATCTCTTGTTCGATTGTTGTCCTGGGTCTAAATATTTTATATTCTACGCCTTAATCCGTTGATCAATAAGATTTTCAACTGTTTTTATCAAACCGTAATTATATATCATATAACATATATATCAAGTCAATTTAATGTCTACCACACGAAATGGTTTACAAAATCCAATATGTATAAAAGACATATCAAAGAAAAGAAGATCAAAGCCGATATTCCAACAATATTGAAAAAAATTAAGGCTCCTCCCCCTTTTCTCGTTACGGTAAGTTACGTCAATTTATGTCAATTTTCGTTCGTTCGGCAGATGTTGAGAAACCTCTATTTCGAGTTTTTCACGGATCCCAACATGGTGTACGCCTAAACATCTTACAAGCAAAGAGCAATAAAGCGTCGCGCTTATATCTTGTGGATACAAAAGATACTGCACTATATTAAAAACCTTCGTTCTATGAAAAATAATAAAATATAAATTTTGAATTCGACTTTTTGCATTTGCGCCGATCTGTATTTCTTTTTTTTTTACTTGCGTAGATTTTGTCTTTCATTTGCGCCGATTGTGTACAGGTTAAATATAGGTGAAAGTTGTTTTATGTCCAATTTATGGGCATTATGTTTCTGGTCTGGGCGTCTGTTTGTCTGTTCGCGCGTCCGCCCGTTCGTTAGTCTGTCCCGCTTCAGGTTAAAGTTTCTGGTCAAAGTGTTTTGTCAAGATAGTTTTTGATGAAGTTGAAATCCTATCAATTTGAAACTTAGTACACATGTTCCTTATGATATGATCATTCTTATTGTATTGCCAAATCAGAGTTTTGACCACAATCTCACGGTCCATTGAACATAGAAAGGGATAGTGAGTTTTGGGAATCTGTGTACTATGGACACATTTTTGTTTATTTACCATATGAACCTCTTTTGTTAGCCAGTTGTACATATGTTATGAATGAATTAAAAGCATCTCAATAAGATAATTAAAAACGTAAAACAAGAATTATTATCTGTTCTTGTCGAGTATGTATATACTACACATCTGTTATATACTTGTTGTACTTGCAAACGAAGAAGTCCATGGTTTTTTTTCTCGTATCAAAACGAAGTTTTCGAACGATATGACAAAAATGATCATAAAACAGAAGGGTGGAAACACTGTTAATATCCATATATTACCAGTATACATTCTAGGTTTACCACATGTACATGTATTTACTGGTAAATCAAATATAGTATTGGGCTTGTGATGAAATATAATAGGCGCTATTGAAGGATTTTTTAAATTTGCGCAAATCTCGTACGACTGTTTAACTTTACACTAGTAAATTATAATGTCTTACGCTTATAATTTGATCTTATTTCGTAAAATAATATCCGATCATGCAATTAAGTTATTAATGTATCTGTACTGCTTATTTGACAAAATCTTATAGAAAAAATAAAATTTGGTTCCTTGTCGTTTGTTATTTGTTTCATTCCAAATTGTCTTAAGGAGAAATGATCAAGCTTTTACCTGATCTTACTAAAGCTTACATCTAATCTCCTAATGCGCGCCAGAGCAACTCTTTG
>NW_027266957.1:0-2500 GCF_963676685.1 Mytilus edulis | reverse complement strand
GAGGATGTAACGAACAATTTGTAAAAAGAATTTTGTCGCTATCTTTTTTTGTTACGAAGGAGATGCACACACATGATAAACAGTGAATAGGGAGATAACTCTTACAGAGAAAATTGTTCGTCTTAGCAGGGTGAAATTTAAAAGCGCATAAACTATACGATACAATATGAGAAATATCTAAGCGACATATTGCGAAACAAACATTTATCGCAAGAACAAAAGTTGGCGGAAAAAAAAAAATAATAATAATAATAATAATAATAATAATAATAATAATAATCAGAACAAATACAATAAGTCTTTCCACAGAAAAGTGGAAAGACTTAATAATAAATATAAAGCAATTGTTTCAAAAACAATTGTTAGGCAGTCTTTCCCCTATAATGAATGGATAATTGATTTTTTTTATTGATTGATTTGGAAAAAAGGGGGGGGGGGTATTTGTTTATTTGTTTGTTTGTTTTCTTTGGTATGGGGTCTATATTATTATGTTACCGGAGAAGTTTCATGTTTAGTTTGGAAAGTTTTTCTTTTATTTTAGATACAGCGCGCGCGCAAGATTGAGGAGACATCACGTGACGCGGGTTTATATTAAGAAAAACTTAGTCTTTTTATTTCTCTTTAGGTCGGGACGTTAAACAGACAACATGTATAGAGATGGAATGTACACAATGTAATTTCTTTTGTCATTGTAGGAAATTGACATTTTGATCACAGTTCATCAGCAGTGCATGTTTTGGATTTAATCGATCCGGTGTAACTTTAAAACACATTTAATGATTATTTTTTGATAATGTCCATTTTTCAGCACCTGTTTGTAACACAGATTAGTATTTCAATCTCGGAGCGGACATTTTATTGTAGGTTTTTACTGAGATTGACGGACCTAGCAAGCGATTTTTACTGCATTGCCATTTCTTTTTTTCTAGGAAAAGTCTTGAGAGATATCTGCAAAAAGTTTTTTTATGAACCTTCAGTACATGTATGCCCTGCTGACTGCAAATTTTCAGGTCGATTGGACTTGTAGTTTCAGAGAATATGTGGATTTTTTTTCAGAAGAGACGTAAGAACAATAATAAAATAAAAATTTTCTTGAATAATTGAGAGTTTGTTCCTTCAATAAACTGTCATAAATAAACAGTCATACATATTGATTGATTGATTAGTTGGTTGATTGATTGGTTGGTTGGTTGGTTTGTTGGTTGGTTGATTAAACACGTTTGATAGGGTCACTTAGAACAAGGGGAAAAAGACCTCAAGAGACCTTGCATCCCGTATTAAACGCATGACACGGAAACATACATTAAGTGATTGATTGGTTGGTTGGTTGGTTAAACACATTGGTTAAACATGTTGGTTTAACACGTTGGTTAAACACGTTGGCTGGTTAAACACGTTTGATGGGCTCAATTTAAACAAGCGAAAAAAAAACATCTTGGATCCCGTATTTAACACATGAAACGGAAACATGCATTGATTTATTTATTGGTTGGTTGGTTGGTTGGTTGGTTGGTTAAACACGTTGGTTAAACATGTCGGTTAAACACGTAGTTTAAACACGTTGGCTGGTTAAACACGTTTGATAGGCTCAATTTTAACAAACGAAAAAAAACCATCTCGGATCCCGTATTTAACACATGAAACGGAAACATGCATTGATTGATTGATTGGTTGGTTGGTTGGTTAAACACGTTGGTTAAACACGTTGGTTAAACATATTGGTTTAACACCTTGGTTAAACATATTGGTTAAACACGTTGGATAGGCTCAATTTAAACAAGCGAAAAAAACCATCTTGGATCCCGTATTTAACACATGAAACGGAAACATGCATTGATTTATTTATTGGTTGGTTGGTTGGTTGGTTGGTTGGTTAAACACGTTGGTTAAACATGTCGGTTAAACACGTAGTTTAAACACGTTGGCTGGTTAAACACGTTTGATAGGCTCAATTTTAACAAACGAAAAAAAAACCATCTCGGATCCCGTATTTAACACATGAAACGGAAACATGCATTGATTGATTGATTGGTTGGTTGGTTGGTTAAACACGTTGGTTAAACACGTTGGTTAAACACGTTGGTTAAACATATTGGTTTAACACCTTGGTTAAACATATTGGTTAAACACGTTGGCTGGTTAAACACGTTGGATAAGCTCAATTTAAACAAGCGAAAAAAACCATCTTGGATCCCGTATTTAACACATGAAACGGAAACATGCATTGATTGATTGATTGATTGATTGATTGGTTGGTTGGTTGGGTGGTTGGTTGGTTAAACATGTTGGTTAAACACGTTGGTTAAACACGTTGGCTGGTTAAACACGTTAGATAGGCTCAATTTAAACAAGCGAAAAAACCATCTCGGATCCCGTATTTAACACATGAAACGGAAACATGCATTGATTGATTGATTGGTTGGTTGGTTGGTTAAACACGTTGGTTAAACACGTTGGTTAAACACGTTGGCTGGTTAAACACGTTTGATAGGCTCAATTT
>NW_027266956.1:0-10825 GCF_963676685.1 Mytilus edulis | reverse complement strand
TTGATTGATTGATCGAATGAAAGACAGTTCGTAAAAATAGCGATGGGACGTTTATTTCGGATTCTGCACTTGATTGATATCAACACTTGATTGATTGATCGATCTTTAATCATGATTTGATCAATGTGATCATGATTTGATCACTCTGATCATGATCTGATCGTTTGATTGATTGATTTATCGAATGATTGACAGTTTGTAAAAATAGCGACCGGACGTTTATTTCGGATTCTGCACTTGATTGATTACTTGTTTGATATGATCACTTGATTGATTGATCGATCTCTAATCATGATTTAATCAATGTGATCATGATTTGATCACTCTGATCATGATTTGGTTGATTGATCAATACTTTCTATAGCCGAAAATGACATATTTTGCATGTTTTTTTTCATTGTCTATATGTTTCGTGCTGTTCAGTGACAAATATCTCACGCACAATTTTACATGTAGTATTGAGAACAACTCTTACATCCGAAAAAAAATGAATTGCGACTGAGTTATTTTAACACTAGATTTGCTATTGCTAGCAATAGCTGAGGATGGCACCCCGTACTGCACATTGTCACAGTAGCATCAACACTTATGAGTGTACAAAAGTCAAATGACATATCTCTATTATACATGACAGAATCAGCATTTGTTAACCCCCACCCCCCCCCCCCCCCTTTTTTTTTCTTTTCCGTAGACTACGTTTCAGTTCTATACATAGTTTGGGAATCCTTTTAAATCTAAAATTAGACACGCGCGCGAGTAGGAAGGTGGTGTCACGTGATACTCAAGTATATTATCGTGGACTTAGCATATTAATATTCTTTTTAGAGGGGACCTTGGACAGACAACATGTGTATATATTGACGGAGCGGCGTATTAACTGTTCAATTTATTCTTCAATAGCTCGCGTATCATACAATACATGTAACTTATCGTGTACAATTTAATTACATGTTTATCGATTGATTTCAGCTAATGTGTAAATTTTAGCAGGTGTGTCATTCACGGATATGTACTTTAACGCAAGTGCAGAAATGTCAGTAATTTGTACTCTGAGTGTTTTTTCGTTCTCTCGGTGGCGATTTTCTCTATAAAGCACATTAAATAAATTACATATTTTTTATTCTAGAATATTCTAGTACATGTTAGCAGTACAGCATTGCATGTGACCATATGCACATACTCCTAATTACGATTTCCGTGGAATTGTTGTTATATGTTAAAAGAAAATGCAGCTTAAATGCATTTTCCCATAGGGTCAGTGCTAAACTTTTGTCCAGTTTCCATGGCAACGGTAGAGATTTTGCAGAAGCTAAGTACTGGTGGTACCTCAGGGCACCACTGGCAACATTTGCACAAAGTTTCATTAGGCTGGCTCTTATAACAAAAGATTTAAAATTTTGAAATTTTTTCACATTTTTGCAGTTTCCATGGTAACGGCAGCCATTTTTTACCATTCTAATGTCTATTGCACATCTTAACATGGCGGTTCATATTATGGTATAGTTCCTTCAACATGGGTCTGGCCAATTACGAGAAATAGCGTGGACAAAATGTGTGGAAGAATAAAAATAATAATAAAAAGAAAAAAAAGAAACGTAGAATAACAATATGTCACCCCAACTCCGTTGAGGGTGCCATAATGATACGCGAAGCGAATTAAAGGTTTTTTCTTTCATGAATTCAACGGAAAAGATACGTGTATTGGTTGATTGAAGGTTTGTGATCATGATTGATCAATCAATCAATTGATCGATCGTTTGATTGATTGATTGATCGAATGAAAGACAGTTCGTAAAAATAGCGATGGGACGTTTATTTCGGATTCTGCACTTGATTGATATCAACACTTGATTGATTGATCGATCTTTAATCATGATTTGATCAATGTGATCATGATTTGATCACTCTGATCATGATCTGATCGTTTGATTGATTGATTTATCGAATGATTGACAGTTTGTAAAAATAGCGACCGGACGTTTATTTCGGATTCTGCACTTGATTGATTACTTGTTTGATATGATCACTTGATTGATTGATCGATCTCTAATCATGATTTAATCAATGTGATCATGATTTGATCACTCTGATCATGATTTGGTTGATTGATCAATACTTTCTATAGCCGAAAATGACATATTTTGCATGTTTTTTTTCATTGTCTATATGTTTCGTGCTGTTCAGTGACAAATATCTCACGCACAATTTTACATGTAGTATTGAGAACAACTCTTACATCCGAAAAAAAATGAATTGCGACTGAGTTATTTTAACACTAGATTTGCTATTGCTAGCAATAGCTGAGGATGGCACCCCGTACTGCACATTGTCACAGTAGCATCAACACTTATGAGTGTACAAAAGTCAAATGACATATCTCTATTATACATGACAGAATCAGCATTTGTTAACCCCCACCCCCCCCCCCCCCTTTTTTTTTCTTTTCCGTAGACTACGTTTCAGTTCTATACATAGTTTGGGAATCCTTTTAAATCTAAAATTAGACACGCGCGCGAGTAGGAAGGTGGTGTCACGTGATACTCAAGTATATTATCGTGGACTTAGCATATTAATATTCTTTTTAGAGGGGACCTTGGACAGACAACATGTGTATATATTGACGGAGCGGCGTATTAACTGTTCAATTTATTCTTCAATAGCTCGCGTATCATACAATACATGTAACTTATCGTGTACAATTTAATTACATGTTTATCGATTGATTTCAGCTAATGTGTAAATTTTAGCAGGTGTGTCATTCACGGATATGTACTTTAACGCAAGTGCAGAAATGTCAGTAATTTGTACTCTGAGTGTTTTTCGTTCTCTCGGTGGCGATTTTCTCTATAAAGCACATTAAATAAATTACATATTTTTTATTCTAGAATATTCTAGTACATGTTAGCAGTACAGCATTGCATGTGACCATATGCACATACTCCTAATTACGATTTCCGTGGAATTGTTGTTATATGTTAAAAGAAAATGCAGCTTAAATGCATTTTCCCATAGGGTCAGTGCTAAACTTTTGTCCAGTTTCCATGGCAACGGTAGAGATTTTGCAGAAGCTAAGTACTGGTGGTACCTCAGGGCACCACTGGCAACATTTGCACAAAGTTTCATTAGGCTGGCTCTTATAACAAAAGATTTAAAATTTTGAAATTTTTTCACATTTTTGCAGTTTCCATGGTAACGGCAGCCATTTTTTACCATTCTAATGTCTATTGCACATCTTAACATGGCGGTTCATATTATGGTATAGTTCCTTCAACATGGGTCTGGCCAAATTACGAGAAATAGCGTGGACAAAATGTGTGGAAGAATAAAAATAATAATAAAAAGAAAAAAAAGAAACGTAGAATAACAATATGTCACCCCAACTCCGTTGAGGGTGCCATAATGATACGCGAAGCGAATTAAAGGTTTTTTCTTTCATGAATTCAACGGAAAAGATACGTGTATTGGTTGATTGAAGGTTTGTGATCATGATTGATCAATCAATCAATTGATCGATCGTTTGATTGATTGATTGATCGAATGAAAGACAGTTCGTAAAAATAGCGATGGGACGTTTATTTCGGATTCTGCACTTGATTGATATCAACACTTGATTGATTGATCGATCTTTAATCATGATTTGATCAATGTGATCATGATTTGATCACTCTGATCATGATCTGATCGTTTGATTGATTGATTTATCGAATGATTGACAGTTTGTAAAAATAGCGACCGGACGTTTATTTCGGATTCTGCACTTGATTGATTACTTGTTTGATATGATCACTTGATTGATTGATCGATCTCTAATCATGATTTAATCAATGTGATCATGATTTGATCACTCTGATCATGATTTGGTTGATTGATCAATACTTTCTATAGCCGAAAATGACATATTTTGCATGTTTTTTTTCATTGTCTATATGTTTCGTGCTGTTCAGTGACAAATATCTCACGCACAATTTTACATGTAGTATTGAGAACAACTCTTACATCCGAAAAAAAATGAATTGCGACTGAGTTATTTTAACACTAGATTTGCTATTGCTAGCAATAGCTGAGGATGGCACCCCGTACTGCACATTGTCACAGTAGCATCAACACTTATGAGTGTACAAAAGTCAAATGACATATCTCTATTATACATGACAGAATCAGCATTTGTTAACCCCCACCCCCCCCCCCCCCCCTTTTTTTTTCTTTTCCGTAGACTACGTTTCAGTTCTATACATAGTTTGGGAATCCTTTTAAATCTAAAATTAGACACGCGCGCGAGTAGGAAGGTGGTGTCACGTGATACTCAAGTATATTATCGTGGACTTAGCATATTAATATTCTTTTTAGAGGGGACCTTGGACAGACAACATGTGTATATATTGACGGAGCGGCGTATTAACTGTTCAATTTATTCTTCAATAGCTCGCGTATCATACAATACATGTAACTTATCGTGTACAATTTAATTACATGTTTATCGATTGATTTCAGCTAATGTGTAAATTTTAGCAGGTGTGTCATTCACGGATATGTACTTTAACGCAAGTGCAGAAATGTCAGTAATTTGTACTCTGAGTGTTTTTCGTTCTCTCGGTGGCGATTTTCTCTATAAAGCACATTAAATAAATTACATATTTTTTATTCTAGAATATTCTAGTACATGTTAGCAGTACAGCATTGCATGTGACCATATGCACATACTCCTAATTACGATTTCCGTGGAATTGTTGTTATATGTTAAAAGAAAATGCAGCTTAAATGCATTTTCCCATAGGGTCAGTGCTAAACTTTTGTCCAGTTTCCATGGCAACGGTAGAGATTTTGCAGAAGCTAAGTACTGGTGGTACCTCAGGGCACCACTGGCAACATTTGCACAAAGTTTCATTAGGCTGGCTCTTATAACAAAAGATTTAAAATTTTGAAATTTTTTCACATTTTTGCAGTTTCCATGGTAACGGCAGCCATTTTTTACCATTCTAATGTCTATTGCACATCTTAACATGGCGGTTCATATTATGGTATAGTTCCTTCAACATGGGTCTGGCCAATTACGAGAAATAGCGTGGACAAAATGTGTGGAAGAATAAAAATAATAATAAAAAGAAAAAAAAGAAACGTAGAATAACAATATGTCACCCCCAACTCCGTTGAGGGTGCCATAATGATACGCGAAGCGAATTAAAGGTTTTTTCTTTCATGAATTCAACGGAAAAGATACGTGTATTGGTTGATTGAAGGTTTGTGATCATGATTGATCAATCAATCAATTGATCGATCGTTTGATTGATTGATTGATCGAATGAAAGACAGTTCGTAAAAATAGCGATGGGACGTTTATTTCGGATTCTGCACTTGATTGATATCAACACTTGATTGATTGATCGATCTTTAATCATGATTTGATCAATGTGATCATGATTTGATCACTCTGATCATGATCTGATCGTTTGATTGATTGATTTATCGAATGATTGACAGTTTGTAAAAATAGCGACCGGACGTTTATTTCGGATTCTGCACTTGATTGATTACTTGTTTGATATGATCACTTGATTGATTGATCGATCTCTAATCATGATTTAATCAATGTGATCATGATTTGATCACTCTGATCATGATTTGGTTGATTGATCAATACTTTCTATAGCCGAAAATGACATATTTTGCATGTTTTTTTTCATTGTCTATATGTTTCGTGCTGTTCAGTGACAAATATCTCACGCACAATTTTACATGTAGTATTGAGAACAACTCTTACATCCGAAAAAAAATGAATTGCGACTGAGTTATTTTAACACTAGATTTGCTATTGCTAGCAATAGCTGAGGATGGCACCCCGTACTGCACATTGTCACAGTAGCATCAACACTTATGAGTGTACAAAAGTCAAATGACATATCTCTATTATACATGACAGAATCAGCATTTGTTAACCCCCACCCCCCCCCCCCCCTTTTTTTTTCTTTTCCGTAGACTACGTTTCAGTTCTATACATAGTTTGGGAATCCTTTTAAATCTAAAATTAGACACGCGCGCGAGTAGGAAGGTGGTGTCACGTGATACTCAAGTATATTATCGTGGACTTAGCATATTAATATTCTTTTTAGAGGGGACCTTGGACAGACAACATGTGTATATATTGACGGAGCGGCGTATTAACTGTTCAATTTATTCTTCAATAGCTCGCGTATCATACAATACATGTAACTTATCGTGTACAATTTAATTACATGTTTATCGATTGATTTCAGCTAATGTGTAAATTTTAGCAGGTGTGTCATTCACGGATATGTACTTTAACGCAAGTGCAGAAATGTCAGTAATTTGTACTCTGAGTGTTTTTCGTTCTCTCGGTGGCGATTTTCTCTATAAAGCACATTAAATAAATTACATATTTTTTATTCTAGAATATTCTAGTACATGTTAGCAGTACAGCATTGCATGTGACCATATGCACATACTCCTAATTACGATTTCCGTGGAATTGTTGTTATATGTTAAAAGAAAATGCAGCTTAAATGCATTTTCCCATAGGGTCAGTGCTAAACTTTTGTCCAGTTTCCATGGCAACGGTAGAGATTTTGCAGAAGCTAAGTACTGGTGGTACCTCAGGGCACCACTGGCAACATTTGCACAAAGTTTCATTAGGCTGGCTCTTATAACAAAAGATTTAAAATTTTGAAATTTTTTCACATTTTTGCAGTTTCCATGGTAACGGCAGCCATTTTTTACCATTCTAATGTCTATTGCACATCTTAACATGGCGGTTCATATTATGGTATAGTTCCTTCAACATGGGTCTGGCCAATTACGAGAAATAGCGTGGACAAAATGTGTGGAAGAATAAAAATAATAATAAAAAGAAAAAAAAGAAACGTAGAATAACAATATGTCACCCCAACTCCGTTGAGGGTGCCATAATGATACGCGAAGCGAATTAAAGGTTTTTTCTTTCATGAATTCAACGGAAAAGATACGTGTATTGGTTGATTGAAGGTTTGTGATCATGATTGATCAATCAATCAATTGATCGATCGTTTGATTGATTGATTGATCGAATGAAAGACAGTTCGTAAAAATAGCGATGGGACGTTTATTTCGGATTCTGCACTTGATTGATATCAACACTTGATTGATTGATCGATCTTTAATCATGATTTGATCAATGTGATCATGATTTGATCACTCTGATCATGATCTGATCGTTTGATTGATTGATTTATCGAATGATTGACAGTTTGTAAAAATAGCGACCGGACGTTTATTTCGGATTCTGCACTTGATTGATTACTTGTTTGATATGATCACTTGATTGATTGATCGATCTCTAATCATGATTTAATCAATGTGATCATGATTTGATCACTCTGATCATGATTTGGTTGATTGATCAATACTTTCTATAGCCGAAAATGACATATTTTGCATGTTTTTTTTCATTGTCTATATGTTTCGTGCTGTTCAGTGACAAATATCTCACGCACAATTTTACATGTAGTATTGAGAACAACTCTTACATCCGAAAAAAAATGAATTGCGACTGAGTTATTTTAACACTAGATTTGCTATTGCTAGCAATAGCTGAGGATGGCACCCCGTACTGCACATTGTCACAGTAGCATCAACACTTATGAGTGTACAAAAGTCAAATGACATATCTCTATTATACATGACAGAATCAGCATTTGTTAACCCCCACCCCCCCCCCCCCCCTTTTTTTTTCTTTTCCGTAGACTACGTTTCAGTTCTATACATAGTTTGGGAATCCTTTTAAATCTAAAATTAGACACGCGCGCGAGTAGGAAGGTGGTGTCACGTGATACTCAAGTATATTATCGTGGACTTAGCATATTAATATTCTTTTTAGAGGGGACCTTGGACAGACAACATGTGTATATATTGACGGAGCGGCGTATTAACTGTTCAATTTATTCTTCAATAGCTCGCGTATCATACAATACATGTAACTTATCGTGTACAATTTAATTACATGTTTATCGATTGATTTCAGCTAATGTGTAAATTTTAGCAGGTGTGTCATTCACGGATATGTACTTTAACGCAAGTGCAGAAATGTCAGTAATTTGTACTCTGAGTGTTTTTTCGTTCTCTCGGTGGCGATTTTCTCTATAAAGCACATTAAATAAATTACATATTTTTTATTCTAGAATATTCTAGTACATGTTAGCAGTACAGCATTGCATGTGACCATATGCACATACTCCTAATTACGATTTCCGTGGAATTGTTGTTATATGTTAAAAGAAAATGCAGCTTAAATGCATTTTCCCATAGGGTCAGTGCTAAACTTTTGTCCAGTTTCCATGGCAACGGTAGAGATTTTGCAGAAGCTAAGTACTGGTGGTACCTCAGGGCACCACTGGCAACATTTGCACAAAGTTTCATTAGGCTGGCTCTTATAACAAAAGATTTAAAATTTTGAAATTTTTTCACATTTTTGCAGTTTCCATGGTAACGGCAGCCATTTTTTTACCATTCTAATGTCTATTGCACATCTTAACATGGCGGTTCATATTATGGTATAGTTCCTTCAACATGGGTCTGGCCAATTACGAGAAATAGCGTGGACAAAATGTGTGGAAGAATAAAAATAATAATAAAAAGAAAAAAAAGAAACGTAGAATAACAATATGTCACCCCAACTCCGTTGAGGGTGCCATAATGATACGCGAAGCGAATTAAAGGTTTTTTTCTTTCATGAATTCAACGGAAAAGATACGTGTATTGGTTGATTGAAGGTTTGTGATCATGATTGATCAATCAATCAATTGATCGATCGTTTGATTGATTGATTGATCGAATGAAAGACAGTTCGTAAAAATAGCGATGGGACGTTTATTTCGGATTCTGCACTTGATTGATATCAACACTTGATTGATTGATCGATCTTTAATCATGATTTGATCAATGTGATCATGATTTGATCACTCTGATCATGATCTGATCGTTTGATTGATTGATTTATCGAATGATTGACAGTTTGTAAAAATAGCGACCGGACGTTTATTTCGGATTCTGCACTTGATTGATTACTTGTTTGATATGATCACTTGATTGATTGATCGATCTCTAATCATGATTTAATCAATGTGATCATGATTTGATCACTCTGATCATGATTTGGTTGATTGATCAATACTTTCTATAGCCGAAAATGACATATTTTGCATGTTTTTTTTCATTGTCTATATGTTTCGTGCTGTTCAGTGACAAATATCTCACGCACAATTTTACATGTAGTATTGAGAACAACTCTTACATCCGAAAAAAAATGAATTGCGACTGAGTTATTTTAACACTAGATTTGCTATTGCTAGCAATAGCTGAGGATGGCACCCCGTACTGCACATTGTCACAGTAGCATCAACACTTATGAGTGTACAAAAGTCAAATGACATATCTCTATTATACATGACAGAATCAGCATTTGTTAACCCCCACCCCCCCCCCCCTTTTTTTTTCTTTTCCGTAGACTACGTTTCAGTTCTATACATAGTTTGGGAATCCTTTTAAATCTAAAATTAGACACGCGCGCGAGTAGGAAGGTGGTGTCACGTGATACTCAAGTATATTATCGTGGACTTAGCATATTAATATTCTTTTTAGAGGGGACCTTGGACAGACAACATGTGTATATATTGACGGAGCGGCGTATTAACTGTTCAATTTATTCTTCAATAGCTCGCGTATCATACAATACATGTAACTTATCGTGTACAATTTAATTACATGTTTATCGATTGATTTCAGCTAATGTGTAAATTTTAGCAGGTGTGTCATTCACGGATATGTACTTTAACGCAAGTGCAGAAATGTCAGTAATTTGTACTCTGAGTGTTTTTCGTTCTCTCGGTGGCGATTTTCTCTATAAAGCACATTAAATAAATTACATATTTTTTATTCTAGAATATTCTAGTACATGTTAGCAGTACAGCATTGCATGTGACCATATGCACATACTCCTAATTACGATTTCCGTGGAATTGTTGTTATATGTTAAAAGAAAATGCAGCTTAAATGCATTTTCCCATAGGGTCAGTGCTAAACTTTTGTCCAGTTTCCATGGCAACGGTAGAGATTTTGCAGAAGCTAAGTACTGGTGGTACCTCAGGGCACCACTGGCAACATTTGCACAAAGTTTCATTAGGCTGGCTCTTATAACAAAAGATTTAAAATTTTGAAATTTTTTCACATTTTTGCAGTTTCCATGGTAACGGCAGCCATTTTTTACCATTCTAATGTCTATTGCACATCTTAACATGGCGGTTCATATTATGGTATAGTTCCTTCAACATGGGTCTGGCCAATTACGAGAAATAGCGTGGACAAAATGTGTGGAAGAATAAAAATAATAATAAAAAGAAAAAAAAGAAACGTAGAATAACAATATGTCACCCCAACTCCGTTGAGGGTGCCATAAAAATAATAAGAAACTAGAATTGCCATTGCAAGCAATAGCGGATGTCACCCTTCCCCTATTGCCACTAAGCACCAGCTATTTGAAAACAATTTAACAGTGAATGCAGATCAACACATTGCGATATATCTTTCTGTAAATTTTCAGTACATTTTGAGCATTGTCAAAACTTTCACATTTCTTCTGTTTCCATGGCAATGGCAGCCATTTTGAAAATTCCCAAGTCAAAAGTCTGATCTATATATGCCAGTTAAGAATAATATTAAGTTTCATTAAGTTTGGAGCATTTTGAAAATATTTGACATTTCTTCAGTTTCCATGGCAACATTTGCCATCTTGGAAATTCCAACTTCAAAAGTCTCATGCAGACTTGATAGTGAACAAGTA
>NW_027266955.1:0-28109 GCF_963676685.1 Mytilus edulis | reverse complement strand
TTAGCGTTTCATCAATCGTATGGTATATCGTTTTGTTAAGCGTCTGATATACACGTATGTTTTGGTTTTATTTTATAAAGTTATTTCAATTATTATAGTTTTGAGTTAAAATGATTTAATATAAAAAGATGCGGGATAAAAAAAAACAATTATTAGTTTGAATTGGATTAAATCTCTAACTAATATCATTATTGAATATATATAAACGAATAGGAAACGTTTCTTCCATCACATTTTGACATGAATAACATGAGACCAAATACCGTGATATAAGTCAGACTCTCTATGTCTCTCTCTCTCCTCCGCCAAACATTTCTCTGATCCAAATATTTCCTTGACACAATAAATTATAAAGAATGTTCTATAAATGAGGTTTTATATGAAGTACATGTTTTATATTTAAATGTATTAAAAAAAATACAACACATCTATGGTATTTGTACTCCTCAATGTCAGAGTCTGATATAAACCGAAAACTGTCAGAGATATATAAAATTCGTTAAAGATATCTATGGAACCAGTGTCGTTTGTGATTCCTGCTGTTGGTGTTAAAACTGTTTTTTTTTACTGTAAAAAGTGCTTAAGTCCATGCATGAGTAAAATGCAGAATTTAAAAATAACTCTACCTTTTTTATATTTCTTTATTTTAGAGGTAAGCTTCTGGCCAAGTTTCACTTATTCTGTCGCAAATCATTTACCTTAAATAACCAATCAATTGTATTCTAAAAGAAATTGATTTGTTCTTTGTACGAATACATGAAATATTTCTCACTGGACGTTATGTTTGCAATCGAAGATAAAATACAAATCTACAGTATTTATATGAAAGAGACTAAATAATATATTTTTTTATTATTATTCTACACATATTTGAAGGATCGAAATAATCAGTTCTACAAATGGATGTTATTTAAAGACTTGCAATTTTACGATTATCACATGCATCTATGAATTTTTTTATCGACGCACCAAACTTTTCCCTTTCATCGTGCATAGCTCATTTTCCGATTCACTTAAGGTTTCTAACGATCTTCTTACTTGTTCATCACATTCTAAAATTAAAATCCTACACAAATTGCAAAAACTTTTATTCTCTGGCTAGACTGCGTAAAAAATGAATACTGTTTTGTTTGTGTACACAACATGTTTTGAAGGCCGATATCCAGTTTCGCTAAAAAAGAATTAATTTGAGCCAATTCTTTTTTGCATCACTTTATTGTAAAAACTGCAGCATTTATGTGTGCCAATAAAACAATCATTTAATTGCGCAAATATTATAGACTTGTTTTCAAATGTTTGACTGTTCTTAGTGCACTGACGAGGTCCTTTCCGGTATTTTCAGGTACAGATACCGCAAGGGCCTCCTTAGTGCACTTAGAACAAAATAGTGCACTATAGGACCTGATGGAAAGATAAAATTGACACAAAAAACATGGCATACGGAAGGAGAAGTACATAATTTCAAATTTTAGTAATTTTAGTTATTTAACAGTTGAAGTCAGTATTTTAATGTTACATGTACGTGTAAATAGGTTAATCGTTTCGAGGTAAATATGACACAATTGATAAAATTGAGAATGGAAATGGGAATGTGTCAAGTTCCATTTATTGGCGCAATTCATATTATAAAAAAGAAGAGATGAGCGCGATTCAAACCTTTACAATATGACAAATTACACCTAACCGTTTTGACAACCAGTAAATTCTTCGCCCGGTGATATACACCTGACAGTAATCTTCATTCAGTAACTTTACAATACCCAGCCATGTCATTTCCGTATATTGTACATGTAGATAGCACGTGTGATACATGTATATACACCATAAATACCCATTCAAGTGATTTTTATTTTTAGAAGAACACCATATCGGGTACATAAACATAAAATTACAATTGAAAAAATGTATTAATAAGTTCAAATGTTGTTTTATTAAATGCACCTAGGTATGTATTTGTAAACTTATGTTAATTCGTTATTTCATGTATCTTTTTTGTTTTTGTTGCTTCAATTACTTTTTTTTATCTTATTGAATTATTCGTAAATCGAAAAAACGCACAAATTTGAATAGAATCATATGGCATTGAATGATTTCTCTAATTCAAAACTAGTTATACATGTACATGTAGAGGCCTTCTTAAGTTTTATTTTTCTCGTTGGGTTGCTTGTTCATTAATTGACGTTTACGCTATATTCTTTTGTTCGGTATTTGTGAAAAAACCGCTCATCTATCGATTTCACAAGAAATATAATACTCGTAAGTCATATAAAAAAGAAGATGTGGTATGATTGCCAATGAGACAACTATCCACAAAAGACCAAAATGACACAGACATTAACATTATGAACATTGAAGTTTAACTTGCTATCAATTTTTCGTATACGCACAAACATAAAATAAAATGAAACACTTTAAAGCGGTTCAAATTATGCAGTGCATTTTGAAAATATAGTTTTGAAAAACCGGTTATTTTTGTTTCATACTTTTTCTGTCCCTTTTCTTAAAAATTAGGACTAGTGTCACTAGTTAATATAGAACTAGTCAACCATGAATAGTCCCAAACAACAAATTTTTGATTGGTTTGTCACACTTGCTTATATTATCAATATTACGTATTGTTTTCGGCTGAGACTACTACATGTACATTATATAACAGTTATAGCAGTCTCAGTTTTCGGCAATATTGAAACAATATCCTTAAGAATTTTAATTTTAATTTTAATATATATATATATATTTATTATTTCATGATTAATATTTTTAGATTGATAACATAATTGCATCATTTTTTTAAGCATTTATTTATTCATATGACATTTTCAATATTTATTTAACGTGCATAACGATTTGATAACTGTTTAAACACTTGACGCCATATTAATATTATATATGAACATTTCGGAAAATTAAGGTGGATATTTAATCATCGGCTCTCATGAAGTTTTCTTGTAGGTTTTTAAATTATATTGAGAATGACGTTTTTATGCCAGATCTTTTATCATTTGTTAAATCAAAGACTTGTAGTACATGTATTTTATTTTCCGGGATAAATTATTCACAATGATCAAGAAAATAAGGGATGATTTAGAAATTGGCGTGTTGTATATACACCTATCTATAATTGGTGAACACTTTATAATATAATTGCGATGTTCCGCTTCATTCTTAAACAATGACCTATTTAGAGCTAATATTATAGATGATCCTTCTTGCCATTGTGGGTCCGATATTGAGGATGTCTACCATTACTTCTTCGTTTGCCCAAAATACACATTATGTAGAAAAACCTTATTCTATAACCTTAACTGGCTATCTGAAAACTTTGTTTTAGATACAAAACTATTAATTTGCGGACACTTGGAACTTTCGAACGAACAAAATATTCAAATTTTCATACATGTTCAAAATTTCATAAAAAGGTCAAACAGATTTCTTATGCCTTGATAGAGCGTTATTATTACTGACACTGCACGTCATCATTGCCATCAATTCACAAGTCATCGTCACAGAATTATACGTCTTTTCAAACTTTCTTTTTCTCTTTTTACTTTCTATCCTCTTTGTTCACCTATGAAAGCTAGTATTATATTGTATAAATTGTTTGTTTTATATGCATGTCCATTATATTATACTATTATTGTAACTTTATATTGTATTATGGAGAAGACTTCATAAGTATGATTTACTTGTGTGTAATCCATTTTGCTTTAATTCAGCAAATAAAATATGTTTAAACTAAACTATATAATGTTACTCACTAGCTGTCCTTATGTGTTTTTGTTGTTTGATTGCTGTCTCGTTGTCGTTAAACCCACTATGATCTCCTACAGTTTCAATATATATTTCCCTTGCTCAGAGGAAAGTGATAGAATAGGTTTGTATATACATTTTAGCGTTTCACTTTTCAATTTTTAACTCCCCAAAATTTTATTTTAAACTATTAATTTTGAAGATGTGTGTTATCTAAACGAAGTCTAAATGGTCACCAACTTACCAGTTTATTGTTTCCCTATTTGGCACACACCTAAATATAAATCTCATTGTAAATACAATTTTATTGGTCGCAGTAAGTTCTATTGATCACAAAACAAATCCACGTTTTTTTTTTAAATATGATAATATTTATTATTTTTACTTTGAAACAAGGAAATAATACTTTAAATTACATTGTGCAAAATATGACGTTAATTCTTCCTGCGAATTAGAAACTCTTTTCTTCATAAAAATGTTTGACATAGTTTACACTGGACATAAAACAACTTACAATCAATCAACTAAAATATATCTAAGGGATAATTATTAATTTATGCATGTACATGTATATATACAAAAAACAAATGCCGTATACCATATACATATATTGTGGGTTAATTATTTTAAACATAAAGTTCATAAATCGGTCTCTGAAACAAATTATATAATTATATAGAATAAAGTCAAAGTAAAGATTAAACGTATGCATGGCGGAAAAGAAACATATGAAAACGATAGATGCAATGGGCATGCAGGGCATGCAGCCTTGCAAATGATATTATAAAAACATATATATTTACTTTATTAAACTTAGGACTTTAATTTAAGTATTGTTGATGGGATGTTGAAGTTTCCAGAACATAGAAAATACACAAGAAATTTATCAGTACACTACTCTATCAAAATTGTGTTTGGTGTCCATTTTACAATATATTTGTTTAAGAATTTAGTGTTTTCTTATTCCTTCTGACATCTGTGTCCATGGATCTTAACAAGAAATTGCGAAGACATTATGCTTATCTGTTTACCTTTAATTTAAAAAAATAATTTTTCAACAGAATATTTTATATATAAAATTATTTAATTTTTGTTTGTCTTTGCGAAAACAAAATGGCCCTAAAGCTAAATGTCATCGTCAGCATGTATAATGGAAGGCGATAAACACTTTAGAATATACACCGCCTGCTGGATCTTTTACCTGGGCCCAGATCTTGTTACGTAACAAGTATGAATGTAAAATACTCGATATGGTATATTCAGTCGAATATACACGATATCTCTGGATTGGGTTATTTAAGATATTTTGATCTCATAATGTAACATGTAAATTTATTTGTGCTTTATGTAAACAAAAAAATGCATTTGACCATTTTATTTTCAAAACTTCTTTAAAATGAGTTGACTTTCAGCATTTATTTATTTTCAAAACCGGGTACAAATCACTGATTTCCAATTTTAGACCAATCTCATTATTATCAGTAGTAGGAAAATATTTGAAAAAAAACATGTATTTAAAAACGTATTTAATCACTTAATTAGTTATATTTCAAATATACAAAATGCGTTTCCGTTTCAAGTTCATATTTGCCTTTTGAGAATACTAATGCCGGAGTTCCACAAGGCTCTGTATTAGGTTCCCCACTATTCCTTATTCATGTATATGACATAGCTGGTAATTTGATAAGTCTAACTCGATTGTGTGCTGATGAAAAATCCCTTTCTTATTCAAGTACTAGTCCTAACAAATTAGCGAATGTCTTAAATGTCTTAGAACAAATGTTAGCATGGTCTAAGGATTGGTTTATTGTTTTTAATCGGAACAAGACTATTATTATGCTATTCTCTTGTAATACTTCTCCAGATGATATTAAAATAGAACTTCAAAATCAAGTAGTAGAATTGTCTCCTGTCATAAACATTTAAGTATTACTTTTGATTTCAATTGTAAATTCTATACAATATAGAAAACGTTTCAAAGTGTGAAAGCACAAGATTAAATTTCTAAAAAAAATTGAAATATGTATTGACTAGGAATTATCTTATTCACACAAACTTAACACTTATAAGACCAATTATGTAATATGCACGTGAGTTATGGGATGACTGTACTCAACAAGATTACAACAATCTGGAACATGTCGTTCAGTTGGAAGCAGGAAGATTAGTTACTAGGTTGCCTGTGTTCGCTAGTCCAGAAGTTATATATATTTTCAGTGGTACAGGCAGACATTTGCTAGTGGACAGAAGAAAAACCAAAAAGCTGAATACGGTCTATTCTTCACATAAAGTGGGACTGCCTCTACGATTTAATGCCATTTTTTTCAGTTATAGATAGAATATCAGAAAATCCTTTTTTTCATCTGCTACTATCGAATGAAAAAGCCTAAACTCTGACATATGTACGTCCAGAAATATGAATATATTTATCTAACTTGACACAGACACAATTGCACGTCAATCTTCATTATTAAGGACAGTTGATTGGATAAAAGTGATGGATTGCCACGCCTATATTAAAACTGAGATCCTATGAACAGACTTCAGATAGCTCCCAGTATTCGAATTTGATAAACAAAAATATATTTATATCTTGCATTAATATTGTTTCAATATTAAAAGTGTTGGGTAACGTAGTTGAATTTTAGATTAAATTTGGGAAGTCGTGGATACATGTATCCCCATTTGTTAGGTTATTCAACACGAAGAAATGAAAAAAAATATCAGCTGGTTTTAAGAGTTGCAAATATTAACAAATTAAATTTATGATACAGAATTTGTGTTCCTCAACAGTGTTTGCTAAATATTCCTTGTCCTCGAATCCCGAAAAGTGAAGAGGTTTTAACATGTTTAATACGTGTAAATCCCGAATTCACACAAACGACGCACAGGCACTTGTCTCAATAAAAAAAATCCTATATACCTTAATATTAAGGTATATAGGAAAACAAAATTTGAGACAAGTGCCTGTGAATCGACGTTCATAAATGGTCTGTTCAAGAGTTTAATTTCACTTTTCAAAATATTTCAGACACGTAAATAATATAGGTTATTCGTAAGATTTTTATATTAAAATTTTCGATAACATTTATTTATTTTTGTTCGCCGTACCATTCTTATTTATGTTTAAAGTGACTTATAGACACAAAGGGTCGGGTGTTCTAATTATTGTTTTTATATCTCACTGGATAATACAATATTTTGTGAAGAAAACACATGTCACTATAATAAATAATTTACCTACTTACTTACTTGCTTACATTTTACTTACTAGTGCTAGCTTCACAAAGAAAATATCCACTGACATGCATAATATCTAATGCCATGGGTCACGCATGGACTGTCTTATTTTATAGGGATGCCCATATGGCACATCAAAGATAAGATTGATTTAACCATTGTACTTTAGAATTTCAACAAATCTTAAATTCACTTGAATACATAAACCTGTTATCTTCTCGACTTTACAGCTAATTTCCTAATGCTTGTAGAGTAACACTTTGATAGGCTTGTTTGCTCTGTTTGTATAAACATGGATTCAAGCTTTGTAAATAACATTGACAACTTCAAACAATATAGAGGCATATTTTCATCTGTATATATTATATTTAAATTTGATTGGTTATCCTAATTACAATTGTAAAATATACAAACTAAGCAAGCAAGCTAACTAAAGTCTCGCTTCACATGCATTAGGAAATTAGCTGTAAAGCCAACAAACAGATAACCACTATATCCTGAGAAGAGACCACCATAAAATTTGAAAGTTAAACAAATCTTAGTTTTCACGGGAACGAATATTTTGTTAAAACGTAATTTAAGAAATAAGACAAGGTTGAAAATAGTTCTAAACGTCTTATAGCAAGAAAGTCTCCTCACTCAGCTTGTGGTTATGTTTTGGTGGTGGATAGTGTCACACCGACTTACAATTGGCTATTTATCTGCGGTTACAATTAAAGCTCGTTGTCGAAATCAACACTAGGGAAATACCATTAAACTTTTACAGGGTAAGGGTGGGGGAGTTGTGGCCAGGATGAAATATGTTGTCAGACAAACTTTTTCGTGCATGTGACTTCATATTTGAAAAGGGATAAGAAATGTCTTAATTGATAAGTTCTGCATTATATTTAAAACATCCATTGAAAGAATATCGTATAATTATAAATAATTGTCCGCTGTTGGAAGTTTAGTTAAGCCATTTTTCGTGCTTGTCATAAGGCGATATTTCAGGGGTTTCGATTGTTAAACTCGTTAAATCAAATAACGAACATATTCCATCTCAACCTGAGAATGAGTGGCTCATTTTACATCAATTTTATCAATGATTATCGCTTATAAGATGTTGTACTTTCAATGCTATTTATAAACGCCGAGTAAAATTTTAAATGTTTGGTATAAAAAAAAAAAAAATTTCATCTTAAAAAATATCCAGAAGACAATAGAACATATCGAAGAATCTCTGAGTTCTGACGAAAATTATAGTGTTTTTCTATCTTTCCACAAAGTATATAAAAGTACCAAACGTTTTTTCTCAACTTTGACACCTTTTTTCTGTAACAGATCCTGGCAGAATTTTTCAACGGCAATTTTCAAAGCGCTTAGACTATTACAGTGCACCGTTACGATTCAAATACGATGTAATCATTGATATAGAAAAACCTTGCAGCTGACTAACTATTGACAAAAACATGCTACATTTGAGAAAAATGGCTGTAAAGATTTTTACATATATCTGCCGTCGCCATATTGGGATAGTCGTAATTCAAGTTACGGTTATCAGTTTAATACCAGTGCAGTTGAGTAATATGGTGCCGTTATTCAAATGCAGATTTAAACATTATCAATATTAAACCCAATTCCGCAAGCAGCTGTGGTCATCTTTGTGAGGATAGTATTTACTATTTTGTAAGTGCCCTTTTATCAACGGAGCAAGAGAAATATTGTTTTCAAAATTAGAAAGATCTACTATATCCATTTTGCTTTTATTGGCTGACGACGGTGACCTTTCATTTCAGCAAAACAAAGACATTTTTGAGTCTGTACAATCATAATCAGAAATACACTAAGATTTAGAACATTCAATTAAAATTTGTAATTCCTACTTCTCAACTCTTCACTCTAGTTCAGTTATATATATTACTCTTATACGTTGTTTTTTTTAACAAGGCTTTATTTTGTCAAAAGACAAGCACAATAACCCCAAAGGAAAGTGGGAGAAGTGGTGTCGTATTTCGTTTTCGTTAAAGAAAAAAAATTACTAATAGTTTATGTAAAATAACGACTCTTGTACGGTGTCGCGTTTATATCTTTTGAATGCATTGGTGCAATTTGATGCAAACAATAATGACCATGACATGTCAGGTTTGCGAGATCAGACAGTAACCTAACAACTAAACAATTGAAAACCTAGAGATCAATGTTTAGCATTCGCCAGCAATGAGCAATTTTCATAAATAAAACATGATTTAGGTGAATACTTTTCGAGTAAAGAAACAGAGACTACTGTCCATAAATTTGTAACAGTTACTAACCCCAGATGCTTGATGGGTACAAATCAGTATTCAGAATTACCACTTTGCATTACACCACATAACAACAGAAATTATAAAATACATGTAGGGAATCGAAGTATTTCTAGGACATTGTTATTTTCCTGTTGTACATGTATGTAGCTTTTTTTTTTCTTCTGGCAAACACGGTTTTATAAATCCTGACAGGCACCGACCATTGAAAAACAATCGATCTGTTTAAAATAAGAAATGAAAATAATTGTTTTTTTTTTATAGCAAATAAGAAAATGACCGTTTGATTTGAAATTGTTTAAAATCATTTAGAATACATGTAGATTGAAATAGATGAAAATATCGTATTTTAATGTAAAAAGGCTAGACTTTAATTTGTGTCGTAGGGATGTGAGTGAGTGGTTTTGTTTACAATTATTTGCCATTATTTCCCTAGTGAAAATCTGAAATAATTATTGTATCATCATGTTGTTTGATTTTCACATTATAACAAAACTAAGAATATGACGGATGAATTTATAGTTAGTTGTTTAATGTCCAGTGGCAACTATTAGGTGTATCATTAGGAGGGCATTTACAATGTTATAATAACATTAGATGTATGTTTCATTACATGTTGTGTCACATACTATAAATATGTAGTTTTATGGCAATAAAGATTTGAATTGAATTATAATACGTTATTCTGATTGGTTACACTGCTATGGGTTTTTTTTCTGGACAAATTTTTTTTTTTCGCCTGCGTCGAAACACAATCTATTTTTTTCGCGACAAGTCGAAAACAATTTTTTTCTTTCAATTTTAGCATTACATATAGTGGCAGCTGAGGGTGAAACAAACAATTTTTTTTCTCAGAATCAAAAACAAATTATTTTTTTCTCCAAAAACTGGAAACAAACTTTTTTTTCAAAAAAAAACCCATAGTCCCCCCCCCCCCCCCCCCCCAGAAAATCAAATGGTTGCTGCCTTATAAGTATTGAATGCTTCTTTCTGTAACTTCATAGGGTTGTAAAAGCCTTGACCGTGTGCACATTTTTAGAATGAGGCGCTTCTTACAAAATGTGCTTCGGTCAACGCTTTTACACCCCAATGAAGTTACAAAAAAAAAGCATTCAGTACTTAAAATAGATATGAACAAGGACATCCTGTGTTATGCAAAGATGTGTATTTCGGCACAAGCGATGACCTATAGACCGTGTGTATCATATGTATATTTAGTGTGGGTTGCTCCGAATTAAGAAGGTATAAATACAGGAAAATCAAGAAAAAAAAATACAAAATTAGATTAGAGTATAACGGGCAAAATAAAGAATAGAGGAACATGGTATAAGAAAATTAAGGAAAATGGTATAAGAAAATTCAAGAATAGAGGGACATGGTCTAGTTTTTGTCGGACAATTGTTGATGATTGTTTAAAGTAAAGTGCATTTATTGGTAAAAATAATACACAATCGTTTGTACATTGGTAGGGAATTATGTTTGGAGTTGATGAGGCATATAATGAGTAAATTTTTTTGTTTGAAATTTCTCGAATATTTGGTTTTTTTTCGTCTGATATTAAAATGAATAATCAAATCTATAATACAAAAATTAATTGTTTAATTACGACAAATAGATAAAACTTCTATTCAGTCGTTTTTAAAATACATGCTATAAAAGAGAATACATAAAAAATATTTAACAATCTTTTTGAACAAAAAGTCAACCTTAAGACCCCGAATATATTTTTGTAAGAACATTATATTAATTCCGACTTCAATCTAAAATAACTTGAATTGTTCATTTGGAAAAAAAGGGTGATACCTTAGGCTATTTTCAAAAAAATGTTGAGTGATCCGAATTTTACGCATATTATAACCTATATAAAAAGATTTAACAGAACACAATTCATGTTTTATATTTAAAAAAAAAAAACATATACGCTAAACGAAACTATGCACGCCAAGAAACGATGTATGCTAAACGATACGATATACGCTAAACGAAACGATGTACGCTAAACGAAACGATGTACGCTAAACGATACGGTATACGCTAAATGAAACGATTTACGCAAAACCATAAGATATACGATAAAAGGGCGCTTATGTTATCGTTTATGGAATGGTTTATGGTACATGGTTTCGTTCGTACATCGTTCGTTCAGCGACCGTACAACGCTCGGTCAGCGTTTCGTTAGCATTCGTACACCGTTCGGTAAGCGTACGTACATCGTTCGGGCATCGTCCGTACATGGTTCGGGCATCGTTCGTATTGTTAACTTTTACGTTACACGGACTGTACTAGGAAATGTAAACATTAGCCCTTCATTAATTAATTGTGTCTAAAACACAATCCTAGATTAACTTTCATCATATAAAAGTCACCTTTCTGTCCATTGTAAAATAATACAAGAGTGCACACGCTGAAATGTCTCGCCTTCTATACTAATCATTGATATTATGTTGATAGTCCTAAGTATAAAGCTAAGCTTTATTACAACTGTCACATAAACTTAACATTAACCAAGATAACTAAACAAAGACCAATGAACCTTGAAAAAGAGGTCCAGGTCGGATGAACCATGTACAGCTAACAATGCTTCTATACAACATATATAGTTGACCCATTACTTATAGTTTAAGAAAAATAGACCAAAACACAAACACTTAACACTGTGCAATGAACCGTGAAAATGAGGTCACGGTTAAATAAAACCTGCTCGACTGACATAAAGATCATAAAATATTTACATACACCAAATATAGTTGACCTATGGCATATAGCATTAGATAAAAAGACCAAAACTCAAAAACTTAACTTTGACCACTGAACCATGAAAATGAGGTCAAGGTCACATGACATCTGCCCGCTAGACATGTACACTTAACAATCATTCCATACATCAAATATAGTAGACCTATTGCATATGGTATGAGAAAAACAGACCAAAACACAAAAATTTAACTATAACCACTGAACCATGAAAATGAGGTCAAGGTCAGATGACACCTGCCAGTTGGACATGTACACCTTACAGTCCTTCCATACACCGAATATACTAGCCCTATTGCTTATAGTATCTGAGATATGGACTTGACCACCAAAACTTAACCTTGTTCACTGATCCATGAAATGAGGTTGAGGTCAAGTGAAAACTGTCTGACAGACAAGAGGACCTTGCAAGGTACGCACATATCAAATATAGTTATCCTATTACTTATAATAAGAGAGAATTCAACATTACAAAAAATTTGAACTTTTTTTTAAAGTGGTCACTGAACCATAAAAATGAGGTCAAGGACATTGGACATGTAACTGACGGAAACTTCGTAACATGAAGCATCTATATACAAAGTATGAAGCATCCAGGTCTTCCACCTTCTAAAATATAAAGCTTTTAAGAAGTGAGCTAACGCCGCCGCCGGATCACTATCCCTATGTCGAGCTTTCTGCAACAAAAGTTGCAGGCTCAACAAAAATGGATCAAAGATTCAAATGGCAAGGTTGCAAAGAATGTTTCTTGGTTGAAAACAAAAAAAAAGTAATCTTTGAAAATTTTGCTGAAAACAAACCAAGATCTTTGAAAATTTTGCTGAAAACAAACCAAGTACACAAGTGTGGAAAAATGGAAATTAAAGTTCCTCAAGCAAATCCATAACAGCAGGTACACAACTTCAATATATGAGCAATGTATCTGTGAAGAAGGCAAAAGGGGATGCACATTATAGACAAAATTTAATATTCTTTTGTTCAAAACACCATTTTGACTTTTCTGTACGAGAAACTTCTGTGACTGCCTATACAATCCATTATTGCTACACACCTCTTGTCTTAACAATTCTCCACCTGACATAGCCTCTAGTTGATCATTAGTTATTTCCTCAGACATCTCAACTCCTGCCATCTTCTGTACAATTTCCCTCAATATCAGTAGGTCAAAACTAGATAAATACATTAAAACTATATAATTTATGATTATGTTGTTTAAATATAATCTTTCTTTGGGACATCATATAATGAGTCTTGCAAGTATATTTGCTATGATATAGACATGTTAACAAATAGACTTTTTGTTCAGTATATTTAGTTGTCCAACTCAATGATTGAAATGCTTAATTCTAAAACCTATAAGGTATAAACCAATAATTCATAGCCCCATTACTTTCTATGTTAAAGTCTGTAATTACAAGCATTAATGGCTACTTTATTTTAAGTTTATATTAAGTTGCAGTCATTTCATGTCCAAATTATACCTTATCCTGCATATTAAGAGTATACTGGTTGGTTACTGGAAGTTACATACTACAAAAACAGGTCCTTCTGATCTAAACAACAGGGCAAATGTGCCCTCCTATTATAATTGTATTCTTTTTCATTATTCAAAAGAATCTTAAACAAGGATTCTACAGTGGTCCTAAGTCCCCAAGCTTTCATTTGTTACCAAAACTACCCAAATTTATCACCTATTGACAAAGATACAGCTATGATTAAGAACTATTTTGTTTAAAATATGTACTACTTTCTTGTATGTTCTTTCCAACAGGGCCCTAATTAGTGTTTCTACACCATAAGCAAACATTTTTCCCTAACCAAATACTACAAAAGTATTCAAAATACAAAAACAGCTTATTATTTATCTCTACATCAATTAGACCCTGGTGAATATATTATTGGCAATCATACCACATGTCCTTAATTCTATATAACACCTTTCAACTTACCTTTTACCAGCTTTAAGCTGATTTGCTACATACTGCATAAGTCCAGCTAATTCTACGGTGTACTTTCTACATATAGAACCAGCAAAGTTGGCAAGACCTGTGCAGATAAAATACAAAAATATGAAAGTGACTTAGAGGGTAAATTTCAATTCTTACAATCTCTCATCTATGTCATAAACAAGAGGCTGTCACAACGACAGCAAACCGGATTTATTAACATTTATTTGTGTCCTGGCATTATCACAAGAACCATTACTGATGAATGGTGAAAGTGAAAATCGTCAATATCAAATTTGACCTCTATTTTGTCATCAGTATCAACATATTAAAATTTGAAAAGCTTAGATTGAATGGTTCATGAGTAAATACAACAACGTGAAAGGAAACGCCATTTTACAATCTTTCAAGAACCATAACTCCTGAACGGTAAAAGTCAAAATGGTCATTATTGAACTTGACCTCTATTTTGTCATCAGTAACAATATATTAAAATTAGGGAAGCTTTGGTAGAACAGTTCATGCGTAAATGCACTGACACGACTGGAAACTCCATTTTTCCATCTTTCATGAACCATAACTCCTGAACGGTAAAAGTTAAAATCGTCAATATTGTTCTTGACCTCCATTTTGTCATCAGTAGCAACATATTAAAATTTGGGAAGCTTTGGTAGAACAGTTCATGCGTAAATGCACGGACACGACTGAAAACTCCATTTTTCAATCTTTCAAGAACCATAACTCCTGAACGGTAAAAGTCAAAATCGCTATTATTGAACTTGATCTTCATTTAGTTGTCAGTAACAACATATTAAAATTTTAAAAGCTTTGGTTGAACGGTTCATGAGTTAATGCACAGACAACATTTGATTGCCGCCGGCCCGACATCCCCAATTCAATAACCGACATTTTTGTCACAAAAATCCGGTTAAAAATATTAAGTCTCCAAGAAAAAGGACTAAACGAAATATTCTGACATTTATATACTGTGAAAGTACTTTTATTCGTGGTGTAGCAATTTTCGTGGTTTTCATGGATGACTTTATCCACGAATTTAAGTGTTCAACAAAATAAAACAACCATTGTCAAAATCAAGACATGGAAAGATCCGCATCAGTAGTTTTGACTACTGATATGATCTAGAGAATATATTGAATAATGCCAAATCTGAGACTACTTTAACAGCAGTCACAGAACTTCAACCGCATGCAGGATTATAACCTTTTAATCTTTAATAACCTAAACTGTACAACTTTTGATCTTTTAATTCTCTTAAAACATATTTTTGATCAATGAAAATCAGATTTCCAGTATTGATATGCTAGTATGATAAAGTGTTCATTTTATATCCTTAAAGTTCTCGTATATATGGGAAATTATAATTTCATGCTGGGCTCGATTTTGATAAGAATGATTTGACAATTCAAGATATGTTTATAGCATTTGTTTATGTTACTGTATTCTTTAGGTGACATGTGTATGGCCCAATTAACACCTTTGATGGTCTTTAATCTGTTGATCACTATATCATGGGTTAATTATTGTTATCACTACGATTTACACGGCTCAATGTTTACTTTGCAATTTCCGATATATTTGTAAAGTTTATTGAATGTAACTTACTTTGTAACTATAGTGATATGATGTAAAGATTATTGAATGTAACTTACTTTGTAACCATAGTGATATGATGTAAAGATTATTGAATGTAACTTACTTTGTAACCATAGTGATATGATGTAAAGTTTATTGAATGTAACTTACTTTGTAACCATAGTGATATGATGTAAAGTTTATTGAATGTAACTTACTTTGTAACCGTAATGATATGATGTAAAGTTTATTGAATGTTACTTACTTTGTAACCATAGTGATATGATGTAAAGTTTAGTGAATGTAACTTAATTTGTAACCATAGTGATATGATGTAAAGTTTATTGAATGTAACTTACTTTGTAACCATAGTGATATGATGTAAAGTTTATTGAATGTAACTTACTTTGTAACCATAGTGATATGATGTAAAGTTTATTGAATGTAACTTACTTTGTAACCATAGTGATATGTTTGTGTCATCATGCTTCATTCTGTCCCTGTCTGGGTTGGCTACAGCTTCAATGATACAGTCTGGTTATAATTAAGGAAGAATAATTACTGTAAACATATAAATCCGTTATATTTGAACCCACTAATGTCCAAACTTGAGAATGATCTACATTTTGCCATTGATGATAATTGTGTAAACCTATTATCTGGACGCTAAAAATGTATAAACCTATTATCTGGACGCTAAAAATGTATAAACCTATTATCTGGACGCTAAAAATATACATTTATGTCATACACTCACATACAGAAATCTAATAATTCTGGATTATTTTGAAATTAATGTTTGACAAGTAGACCATTATGTTGAAAAATTATTGAAAATTGAATTAACACTTGTGAGCTCTTCTTGAAACAAGAAAAGTAACAGTTTAATGAAGGCATTTCAGTTTTAAAGGATTTCCAGTGATGTTAAAGTGTGTTGAGAGTAAGGTATATGGCCATTCAGAAATTCTTTAAAATGTGTTCATTGATATTATAACAGAAATGGTAATGACCATTTAACCAACAACTTGTTTTGTAAGGATACAAGCTAAGACATCATATGATAGTGATGTTAGGTACTTCAGTGAATCAACAACAGGTCCAATAAAGTTGTCATATCTCTGGATTTGTGATAATACCTGTAAAAATATATCATTATTTATGTTTCTATTGCATACTTTGTACATCCTAAAATTCTGTTCAATTTTTGCATTTGCAGTTAAGGATGTTTTCGCTCCCTTTTCAGTTTTGAATTTAGATATTCTGAGTCCTTTTCTTTTCAAAATTAAAATACATATAGTTTAAAGTCATATTGAAAATCCAATAAAATCCTTGTTATTATTTCATTGTTTTTGAAAGGAAAAATTTATAAGGGATCTGTGGAACCCAGTGTCTAGCCTATTTCATGAATCTAATAAAAGTTTGAAGAACTTTAACTGCAGACTGTATATAATGTTAACTGGAGGAAAACTGAGTCCATATAAAGGTACTTAGGGCTATTCCAGTAAAATTTACCTAGGAGGGGCGGAACGCCGACGATATTTTTTTCCATAGGTGGGGGGTTATCAACATAATTGTATTCTGGAGGGTGGTGGTCCCGATTTAAATTCATTTCTGTTGGTGGGGGGTTTCTGAATGATAGGTTAAACATATTGTTCCCCCTGTTATGAAGGAAGATTCTCCTGAAAAGGTCATCCGACTGCAAATAAAGTTGGCAGACCACTAATTTTAAGCGTCCGTTTGTGTTCTTGTCAAACCAGTGATCGGGAAGGACGTGCCCCCTGCGCCTATAGCGCATATTGACAAGAAATGGCGCATACAGTGACAAATGTAAGCGCCCACGTGGCGCACGATACTTTTCACTTCGTTTCGAAACGTTTAGATATCGTCAAATGAATTTCCGATCGTGTTCCATGCCGACATGTGTGTGTACACAACTGTGTAATGTTCCTCCAATAATAGGAGCACCTATATATTTTTGGGACGTCTCGGATGTTTACCTATGATAATAGAACCATGCGATTTCACGTCTCGGGTGTTTTCCTATTGTAATAATAAAACCATGCGGTCTAACTGATAACCCGAAAAACGTAATTTTAAAACCATCATTCATGATATATATTTTTTTTATAAACAACTTTAAATTTGTTAAATTTGGCTAGTACAGACGAAATTTAGCCCTTATAATAATCTCATTTAGTTTAGCTTGCTATTATTTCGATTGAAGAACCCCAAAGACTTTTTAGGAATATAGTTTTTGTCTCCATAAAAGACGCTTAACTGTCCTTGTCATTTTTTGGTCTTTGGCTCATTTTGACATTTTGTAAACATGACTTCTTCAGCGATTTGTTGTTTTGTTCTATGAATTAATGGTACTCTATACTGTTATTCTTGTCACCGTGATGAAGATATAATGATACAAGAAGTGCAGAGGAATTGCCTGAAATGTCCTCTGATACGGAACGTCTGGAATAAGTATGGTATCGACGAAGACCCAAATTTAATGTAAAAAAAACCCAACATGAACATGAACAAGGCAACAGTACCAGTTTAAACATTGTAAATAAAGGTTAACTTAAATATTGTTGCGGTTGGAAGAAGTTATTGTATATTCATTGAAATTGAAATGGCAGAATTTGCTGTACTTAAATCTCTTTCCTTGCAAAGAATATGTCCTTAATAAGGTGGACTGGCCAATTCTTTGCAATTTTTGTCCCAAATAATATTTTATTGCATACAGTTTATAACAACTTCAAGTACCCTCTCCCTTGCATACCGTCTCCCCACAAAAAAATATGTGTGGGTGACATCCAAACTATGCGGTCCATAAAAAAATATTTATATTTGGCACAGACAATTAGATTTTTATTGCGCATGTTGCGTGGGTGGTATTGAAGGAAAAAAATGGCCTAATTTTTGCGGGAAAATATGACCTTGTTACACAGGAGAGTATATCATCTTCCTCAACATTTGCCTATTGAAAAAAAAATGTATATAAGAAATACAAAAAATAAAAAAAGAATTACATTGTGCCTACCAAAAATATTTTATGGCTCAAACTAAACTCTGAAACATCAAATGGTTGGTGCCAACCAGTTTCCCCACCTGAAGAATATGTCGTACCTGAAAATGTTATTGACAGTTTTAAAAATAAAATGGGCCATAATTAAAATCGCACCCCCTTTTTTCGGTCACTGTGAGCTATTGCCGTCATGTTGCATCTGTCGTCTGCTGCTCCATAACATTGTTACATGTTTCATTTTATATTTTAATAGCAACATAGCTAGTATAAAAAAGAAGATGTGGTATGATTGCCATTGAGACCAGAGGCGGATTTAGGGGGGGGGGGGGGGGGGGGGGCCAGGGGGCCCCCCCTTTTTGGATGCACTGAAATAGATAAACCAACAAATTTTACATTTATTTGACAGGATGCAACATTTTTGTATACTTTAAAAAACTAGCTATCTTTTATTTTTTTTCTCTAGGTAGGGGGTCTTGGAAGAAAATACATGTTCTAGGTGGGGGTGTATTTTTTTAATCTTTTCCATAGGTGGGGGGTCAAAAAATAAGTGGCGTTCCACCCCCCCTGGATATTTTTTACTGGAATAGCCCTTATGGAAAAACAGGAAATTTATTTTTAGAAATTTATTTTTAAAAATTTCCTTCTAGATTCTAGCTTTTGATCATATTAAAAAAGCTTCTGTCCAAGTTTGTTAGAAGTCCAGGATAGTTTAAGAAAGTTATTAAAATTTCAAAAACTTTAACCATAGAGTGAATATTTGTGGACGTGGCCACCGCCACTGGAATCTAGGATCGTTATGTCTAGCTTTTTCGACAAAAGTTGAAGGCTCGATAAAAATGTGTCAATGTTCAATGTATGAAAAATGTAAAGAGAATAATTTTCATCCAAATTTTCATTGGCTCATATCTCGAAAAACAAGCACATGGACCCTTCAGTTTTTTCTGCTTATTTGTTCCTTTATTCACAAAACATCAATTTATGACAGTCTTAAAAAGATTGTTATTTTAAAATAGAGCAGTCCAAAAATCACTGATCTATTTACTTACATATTCAAACAATACACCAGGATTACTGTGGCTCAGTTTCCCAAGCTGTCTTCCTGATGGTTTCACATTCTCCTTTGACAAGCGTCTACAAAAATTGTCCATCAATTAGGGGAATACAAGGTAATAATTCAGTTTAAAGTTGTCAGAATCTTTTTTGACAATATGTATGTGTAAATAATATCAACAACAATTCAAATAACTTTCTGTGATTTAAATAAATTAACTAGGTTCAACTAAGGCTACACTGGAGAATACATTTTGCAGTCCTAGAAATTACTTCTTTATACTGAGTTCTTAGCAGACAAGCAGCAAATATCACTTTAAAGTCTTTAGTTTGAACAAGCACTTGTTAAAACCCACAACCTCCTGTACTCCAGACCAACATGCTACTGCAACCAAACACTTGTTAAAACCCACAACCTCCTGTACTCCAGACCAACATGCTACTGCAACCAAACACTTGTTAAAACCCACAACCTCCTGTACTCCAGACCAACATGTGGTTTGAACCAGCACTTGTTAAAACCCACAACCTCCTGTACTCCAGACCAACATGTGGTTTGAACCAGCACTTGTTAAAACCCACAACCTCCTGTACTCCAGACCAACATGTGGTTTGAACCAGCACTTGTTAAAACCCACAACCTCCTGTACTCCAGACCAACATGTGGTTTGAACCAGCACTTGTTAAAACCCACAACCTCCTGTACTCCAGACCAACATGTGGTTTGAACCAGCACTTGTTAAAACCCACAACCTCCTGTACTCCAGACCAACATGTGGTTTGAACCAGCACTTGTTAAAACCCACAACCTCCTGTACTCCAGACCAACATGTGGTTTGAACCAGCACTTGTTAAAACCCACAACCTCCTGTACTCCAGACCAACATGCTACTGCAACCACACAGATGCAGTCAGCTGACAAGAAAATCACACATATGCATTAATAAAATATAGGTAAGTTTATAATTCATTTGGTTAATTAATCAAACAATCGATTTTGTAAGTCTGTCTTTTGATTTGTAAATGGTTTAGCTCCAATACCAATTTTGAAGGGAAGTATAATATTATGTGGCCTCTATATATGTTTTTAGAACTTACTTCATGATATATTTAGCTTTCTCCAAACAATCAGCTCGGATACAGATTAACTTAGAATGCTGACTGTATGTATCATTCTTCCAGTTTCCATACAATCTATACCTGTAGATAAAGTAAAATCATGTATATGATCAATATGGAAAATATGGTCAAAACATTCTGTCTATATTATCAAAGCAAAGCTCTGATTCCTTTCACAGATTTGGCTATACTTTTTGGAACTTTTAGATTATAGCTCTTCATCTTTTATATAAGCTTTGGATTTTACTTATTTTGGCCACGAGCATCACTGAAGAGACATGTATTGTCGAAATGCGCATCTGGTGCAGAAAAATTGGTACCGTTAATGTTATTATCAATTATTTCTGAAACACTGCTAGTATTCAAATAGGCTGCTCTTAAATTAGTTTTTACTATACTTTTAATGGTCATTTAGATAAATTGTTCTGTATGTATTCAAAAATGATTCTATTGAGATTCTGATTCAGATTAGAACATAAAAGCAATATTATTAGAAAATTGAAAGCTGAACTTGAAATAAATCATTTCCAAGAATAAAGAAAAGGGAATTCCAATACACTTATTGTAAACAGTAATAATTTACCTGAGTTCATACGGATATAATTTGAGAAATGACCATAACTCCTCGGACAAACAACAATTGTTGGCCAGCACAGACATACTAGGTAGGAGTACTTCATCCAACATGTTGAGGAAGCCATAATAAGCTATATCATCCTCTGGTGTAATGCCTCCATCCTGTCTCTGCAACAAAGTAACAAAGATATGTTATAAATAAGTCAAGTGAACCAACATATTGAGGAAGCCATAGTAAGCTATATCATCCTCTGGTGTAATGCCTCCATCATGTCTCTGTAACAAAATAACAACAAAGATGTTATAAATATGTCTTATAAAGACACATCTTCTGGTGTAATGCCTCCATCCAGATCCTGTCTCTGTAACCAAATAACAAAACAATATCATAATTAGTAAACCAACATTTTCTTGTGTAATGCCTCCATCCTGTCTCTGTAACCAAATAACAAAACAATATCATAATTAGTAACCCAACATCTTCTGGTGTAATGCCTCCATCCTGTCTCTGTAATAAAACAACAAAACAATATCATAATTAGTAACCCAACATCTTCTGGTGTAATGCCTCCATCCTGTCTCTGTAATAAATATAGAATTTCTTACTATCATGCTGAACTTTTTCCGACGTAGTCAGTATAATTTCGGTTTGTGCCATTTGAACTTAAGAACGCTTAACTATGGCAACAGAATACACATGCTCGAAAATCCTTTCTGTGATTGGACAAAATGCTGTCATGGTGGGTGATTTGGTTGTGCTTGAAAAAACGTCTCGTTAATTATATCGTGAAAGCAAGTGAAAAACTATAAATATTTGAACTAGATCTTACAAAGATTTATATTTTTATTAAAATAATCGTTTCTCCAATAGCTCTTTGCATCTGTGACACCTGTTTATTCGGGACAATTATATAATGTTTAATGTAAACTTTGTTGTACGAACGTACATGACTTTTAGAACGCACCTACGTATGTGAGATTTCCGCAGGGTTTTGGTGAATGTAAACAGAAAGATACGAGGACCGAGAATACGGTACTGAACACAAACAGAGAAAACGTTATTTAGATGGTATCTTTGTGCTGCTGAAGGTTATCGAAATGATAGTTTTAAATACATACTCAAATTTAAATACGTTGGATATCTTTTTTAAAGATAGTTCTTGTTTTCGCTGTATTGAAGACCCATTGGTGGCCTTGGCTGTTTACTGCTCTATAGTAGGGTTGTTGTCTCTTTGACCCATTCCCCATTTCCATTCTCAATTTTATTGGTGATTTCTAGTTTTTCTTCATCTTAAATTGATTTCAAATGACCATTTTTCAATATGTGTTAATTGTTGATTGCTTAACAACCAGTGATGTTCAATACATAACATCTTACCTTTGACATAAATGTCTTTCCAAGTCTGATTATCTTGGAAATAAGAACTGGGTCATATGCTGTGTATGGGCCCAAATAACGTAAAATAGAAAACACTTGTAAGTGCAACTCTCTGTAAGAAGTCACTTGTGGAACCTTCTTGTCTTGTTTTATTTTTCCTTTTAATATCTTCTTAGGAATGCCACAATTTCTGAAATGAAAACAAAAGATAAAGATATAAGATCCATTATTTGTCTCCCTTTCTCTGAAATTCTTAAAAGTGAAAACTATATTCATTAAACAATCAGATCATTACAGTACACACAAGTTATTTTTAATTTGTATTCTATACATATATATATCAAAATTAATGATAAAATATAATCTTCACATGGAAATCAATACTGCCAGCAGACGACCAACTCCATGCAAAATACATATGCTGAAAAATTGGTTCCTATTCTTTTCCTGAGGTAATTGATCAGATTATCAGGTTAGGTTTTATGACTTTTTTTGGTTTATATTGTGCACCTTTATATGTAACAAATAATAATTTCATAATTTTTAACAAGTAGTAAATTGTGACCAAATTAACCTTTACTAGATCATTGATCAAACTGGATTTATTGATTGAATGATGGCTGCTTAATCAATAGCTGCAAAAAATAGGATTGAACCAACAGTAAATATGAAAATAGAAGGAACAAAGTAAATGTAATGCTGATGAGGTATTTAAGGTGGTACCCAAAACTTTCACTAAAATTTATTTGGCTCGTTTAATTTTCATAAAGTTTTGTCAAAGTTCAAAGTATTTACTTTGACCCTTTAACGAAAATATAAAAATTTCAAAAATTTTGAACCAACCGTTTTGTCAGAAAAATTACACTGGTTATATAGCAGTTTGACAAACACCAATTTTGATCATTGAGAAGCTTACTATTCCTTTTACAACACAACATAATTAAAACGTTTAGCTGACTTTACAGAGTTATCTCCCTGTAGTGTAAGGTACCACCTTAATGCATGGAAACATACTCTCTATAAAAAGATTCCATCATCTTATGGACCGTTTCACATAGCTTCATAGTAACAGGTCTATATGATGTGGCAAAGAACTCTGGTAATCTGTCTAGAATCTGCTTCACACTACTCCAACATCCAAACTGTAGCAACTCTCCACATAATCCTAACTTCTGATTGGTCTGATGCTAAACAAATCAAATAGAATGAAGTCAACACATGTTCTTTTCTAAAGACTTATAAATAGCAAGGTTTATTTTCTCTTTGTAATTTTTTTTGTAATTCTTCTTCAAATATTAGTTGACAAGAATTCAAATTATCTGTAAACAGAAGATTTGTCTTTCTGTACCATACACATCAATTTGGGGGAATTCTGTAAAATGTTTTTGTAGTTAATTTTTCTCATTTATATGTATAGAAGTGAGATTTACATATTGACAGCGTTTTTAAATCTTTTAAATTATGGGTTAATTTTATTACTCTCATGACATTTCATATGCAATCTAGCATAGAAACTGGTTTTTATAAGAATCTTTGTCAATATTCAAACTTATGCAATTGTCATCATTTCACCTTTAACTAAATTTTCATCAATCCATTGTTATCTAAATTGTAAACCTGATGCTCATATAAACAAATAAAATTTGAGTGAGAACATACAAGAATTTGGTAAACAAAAAGTTGATGAGCATTGTATGTGAATATATATGTGTTCTACAAAATAGCATGCTTACTTGAAGGTGATAACAATTTTCAAAAAGCTCTGAATTGTATTTCATGAGAAAATTTCCCACATAGCCAGTATTCAATAACTGGAAATCGATAAAACATACATTTTTTTTATATAGATTAGACCGTTGGTTTTCCGGTTTGAATGGTTTTACACTAGTAATTTTGAGGCCCTTTATAGCTTGTTGTTCGGTGTGAGCAAAGGCTCCATGTTGAAGCCCGTACATTGACCTATAATGGTTTACTTTTTTAAAATTGTTATTTGGATGAGTTGTCTCATTGGCACTCACACCACATCTTCCTATATCTATCACACGGTATATCATGCTCACAAGAATTGTGTTACCAAATTTCCAGAAGGTCTGGTTTGTACTTTGAGAAGATAATATGATAAATTTATGTGACAGATAAATGTACAAAAGTAAAGTAATAAATACTTTTATTCCAGCAATGATAATTCAACCTTACCACATCTATCATAGCCTCTTCATCTGTCTTTTTATCCTCAGCTTTATCAGCTAACGATACAATGTTAAGCTTCCTGGCATGGGCTTTGGCATTGTTCACATCTTTCTCATGATATTCCCAAATCTTACTGTCCGCTGGGGAAAGCTTTAAAAAATTAAAATGTTTATAATCATAACTATATTAACTGGTTACAATGAAAGGTGTCATCTTCCTTGTCATCAGTTTTTTATACTATCATCACCAGATATCTCATTAATTCATTACAGAAAGTAAATGCAGAAGCAAATGCTTTATTTTATATACTATAAGATTTGATTGTCAACTTGTGATTCTGGTCATGTTTGTTTGTGATTTTTTTTTTTGTCTTGTTCACTGAATTCTTAACATAAAATTACTTTAAATATATATAGCATGAAGATAATAACATCTGTCTGAACTTTTTTTTTAATGTTTCATTTTAGTTTATAAAAATGTTTTTCTGTTACAAATCATGATGTATTGTTTTATGTGTACATGTTATGCTGCCCATCAAGGGCCCTTGATTGGAATAATAAATATTCTTTTTCTTATTTGTTCATTTGAAAAAGTCTACACTACGTGCATGGCAGGCTTAAAATTGAGAAATATGTACAAGAACAATGTATAAGAACAATAGTAATTTTACAGACTACATTCCATGTCAGTTTTGTTAACTATTTCTTATTATACCCTTGTTCAATGCTGTCAACTAAATTAGACAAAACATTATATATGAGCATGAAAATTGAAAGATTTAAGGTTTTGACAACAGGAAGTGATATTAAATAAACAGAAAAGTTATCTGTTAGTATAATGCAGCTTAATCATATGAAGCTTGATGATATATATATTGTTACTTTCTAAAAGGTATTCAGAAAAGATTGACAGAGTATGGGGTTTGAGTGGGGATATAAGACCATCTTAGACAACCAATAGGTACATTAAGTCTCTAAATGGTGGGATTTTTAAAACTAAAATCTGATAGTCAAAGATTCTACCTCAAGGTAAATGTTGGATGAATAGAATGTATACTTACATGTGGATAAAGTAAGTCTAAATCAACCAATCCATTTTCCAATAAAACAGCTGCCATCTTATACAGAGACTGTGGAGTTTCTTCTGACTATAAAATAAAATAAACGACTACAAAAAATGTTAATTAATATCAATTTCAAAACTCTACTTTTGATGTTTTTTTTATAATAAAATTAAGAAAGATCTTGATGAAATTAAAATAAGAAATGAAGAAATCTATCCTTTAAGTATTGTAAACTTTATTTCAATATTATTCAAGTTGATCGTATAAAAATGTTCCAAGACAAAATGTGTCAATCCTCTAGACATCATTTATTTCCCGTGTTAAATTTACTTACAGCATAGAATTTAAACTTAAATCCCATGATGTTACAAAGTGTCTTCGGCTCACTGACATACTCTCTAAACATGGGAATGTAAAACTGATCATGTTCTGGCCGATTCTCAAACGTTTCCAACAATATATCCAACACACGATTAGGGTCAAGGTCAAAGCATCCTAAAATAAATATGAAAACATTGAGCTAATACTATATGAATTACATGTAGGTTGATCCCTGATAATTATATATAGATTTATCACTGCAAAAACAAGTGTGTTTACAATATTTCTCCACTCAAGAGTTTCATTTTAATATTTTTAAAAAGCGTGTGGCTTGCCACGTTTTTTTAAATATTTAAATTAGACTGTAGAACCAATCATTTGCTGAGAACAGAAATTTCACTAGTGAGCAGAAATATTTTTCTTGCACCGCTCGGAAAATGTGAAAATAAAACAAAAATAAGAGAAATCCTCATATAAATGTCTATATATTTAGACACTAAAACTCAATAAATAACATTTCAAATGGATAAACAGCACTAAAATTAATCAAAGTGCTGGATAGCACCTCGGGAAAGTTTGCAATGGTATATGTGTATTATTTCAAAAAGGTTATAGACGTGTATTATTTCAAATATGTATTTAATCAAAGTTTTGATTTTTCAAACTAAACCATTGTCTCGCCAGCAATTTCCAAAAATCACTTTTTATGATCCATGGGCATTATGTTTTCTGGTCTGTGCATCCTTTTGTCGTACCGTCTTTCCGTCCGTTCCTCTGTCTGTCTGTCCCATTCAGGTTAAAGTTTTTGGTCAAGGTAGTTTTTGATGAAGTTGAAGTTCAATCAATTTGAAACTTTTAAAATACACACTAGAACAAACCCGTGATATCGCGGGTCCGTGACTGAATTTAAGTATATAACTATGCGTAAGCCTTATTTTAGTATTGGGATTGTCATCTGATAAAGTCATGCCGATTACAAGATGCACAGTTTATTCTGCTTTCAAAATCTTTCTGTTTGAACCCGTCAACCTGGAACTTATCAATTATTGGCAATATTAATTATTTGGAAAACTAAAGGTCCTGGAATGGAGTATTTTTTAATCAACAGCATTGTCCTATATTAATTAATTTAGTTATAAATAAAGTTGAATTTTTTTATTCACTGTTTTATGTCATGCCCTCTTACAAATTGAAAACTGTACCTATACGGCTTATTTTAAGTCCAGATTTTTAGTATTCGTATTGTCATCTTAGAAAGTCTTACTGCTTAAAATACTACAATAGGGATCAATTTGACAAAAAATGATTGAATTTAGTAGTGTCAATTAAATTAACCCTGTGATTATGACCTGTGTATATAGCAAAATCCAAAATACACCGTTTGGTGGTGCGCCTGTCAGATAAGAAACGTACAGATAAGGTAATAAGTAACAGGTGAATATACTTTTGGTATCAGTATCGGATTCGACCCGGATCTTGTTAATTATTGACAATATTAATTATGTGGAAAACAAAAGGGTCTGGAGTGGTGTAATTTTTAATCAACACCATTGTCCTATATTGGATATATTTAAAATTGAATTCTTTGATTTGTCGTTTTTACCCCATGACAGCTGACAAATTGGACCTCGTTATTTTAGTATTATAGATGTTCCCTATGATATAATCTTTCTAATTTTAATGCCAAATTAGAGTTTTTACTCTATTTTCACGCCGACACGGTCCACTGAACATATAAAATGATAGTGCAGATGGGGAATGTGTGTACTGTGGACACATTCTTGTTTTATATATCTATACTTCTAAATCTAAAGACTGTTTTTATGTT
>NW_027266954.1:0-26168 GCF_963676685.1 Mytilus edulis | reverse complement strand
CAATTATTAAACTTTGGATGTAACAGCTCAATGAGCTCATAGACATAGTTTTTTTCATGTGATCACTACGTCATCAAGGTTTTTATAATCATTTACTCTTTTTAGAATTAAAAATTTAAATTATAAGTAATGACTTTAATATTTATACATTGACAGAAAATATATAGAAGTTATAATTGAAAAGGCCCCTTCACAGTTAGTTCAGTGATATTGGATAGGGGACAGATTTTCAAAATGGAGGTAAAATGATGTGAAAAATTCTGGAAAACATCATTAAAACAGTGCAGTTGTTTAAAAACATGCATAAAATTATCCAAAACTTTCAGCTATTTCCAACCCCTTTCAAAAAAATCGGCCCCTATTCAATATGGCCTAACTAACCATGAAGTGGCCTTTTGGACAACATTGCTACAAACTGAAAATTTGTGTTTAAAAGAAGGAAATTAAAATAAAAAATATGTTATATATGTCATGTTGCAAAAATTAATTTAAGTGACGGAAAAGATTTCAAATGGCTTTTAAATTGGTCTTTATAATTTTCTTTCATTTTTTTATTTAAAATCTTCATTGCAATTATTCCTACCAAGCTGACTACTTGTAAGTTAATTAAAACAAAATACATAAGTAGCAAATGTGTGGGCAGGAATGCATAGGGTGGGGATGTGTTTTTGGAGTCAACAGACCAGTTACCCATTTTTTAGTATAATATTTTTAAGAGGATCTTTCCCAACCCATTTCATACTGCCTGAATACTGCAAATCCCTCTCTATATAACTTTAAGAAAATACCATTCATAGCAGGACTTATTAAGCACTTTAATTCATTTCAAAACATACCTTCACCTGTTCACCTTATAGGTAGAAAATGTTTTACTTTTGTAAAAACACCTGTGTAGTAAAATATTTGACATATATTGTAATGTTGAGTGATATATTGTTGTACTGTGTTACAAATAACGTAGTTGATTGTACAATTTTAAATGATGTTATGTCTCCTAATTTGGAAAAGGTAGATAAAATACCAAGTTGCTTCATTCACTTCCACTGGTTATTGTTATGAAAAGGTGAAAAGCGATGATTCATGTGCAATTTTAGGATTGACCCTGCAGTATCTCTAGATTTAGCATTAACAAAATGTGTGCTTTCAGTTATATTATGGATTTTTCTCTATAATGCACTGTTTGTAATTCTTTTTCAGCTTAACAGTGGACAACACCCTAAATCTGATTAACTTTTTTCTACCTGGCAAAACATTCGCCATCTTGAAACGATGTTTACACTGAAAACGAGGCTAATTCGGTTCTTTCCTCTTATTTATATATCTTCATAGAAGGAGCACCTCAGAAATAATACGAAGTTCTGTACCGTTTGGATGACCAGCAAATTATGATGGGTCGTCGCAAGCACTTGTGTCATCTATATACCTGCAAGCTAGGCTATTTTAAAAGACTTTGCTATTGCTGTAGTCAGAATGTTGAAAAAAGTCAAATAGTTTGTCAGTCTTGATTTTTTTTTATTTGATATAATTTTGTTTTGTTAACTTATCGAAATGTTAATTTTTCATATAAAATTTTGTTTGTTTTTCAAAAGTGTTTATACAAAATAGTTTTCATATTTTTAGATCAGAAAAAATGTCACACATTACAACTCACTTAGTATGAAGTCCTTCAACTTGTATTAGCACTTGAGAACAGTATGATGAAAAGATTTAAGTTCATATTAAGTCTTTCTGTTGAGTAGAACATGAGAAATATTAAGGAAAATATATGTGTTCTTCGAACGTATAGACAAGGTAAATGCAATATGAAGTGAGGTAAATAAAAAAAAAAAGACAACAAGTCCAATATCAGGCTGCTACTGCGTTTTCTTTTGGTATATTACAAGTGTGGACACAGATCAGTGTGGATAGTAACAGTGTTTTATGACATAGAGAGATCTCTAGTTTTCCCCAATAGGTTTCTATGTTGAACTGTGGTGCATAGTGACAGCCAACCTGTACCAAACACTACAAATAGCAGTTTCTTTTATTTTATATTTAGTTTTAATGGTCAAGACTGTCATGAATGAGACACCAATTAAAATCAGTGCCAACCGTGCATAGATTTTATTTAGATAAAAATTGCTTGGACAACATATTATGACTGCTTCGTATATATAATATGTACATTCCCGTAAATCAAATTTTGTGAATGTCCATCTTGCCATTCGGGAATTTGCTTTCAACATTTGGAATAACTTCTATTTGAATACATTAACATTTTAAACAATGATCCTTTAAGGGAACACATCTAGCTGATTAGGCTCCAACGCTGCAGCAATTTACGTAATGAAGCAGAAGATTGCAAGTATTGCCAGATGATTCCGATAAAATATGTTCCACAATTTTTATTTCGGATAGCAGGAAAAGCTAAACATAAGATTAGGATCACATAAGGTGCATTTCATCTTCGCTAGCCAAGGGTTACGATCCACTCTCGTTCTCTCCACCCTTGGCAAATTGATATAAAATTTCGGAGACCCAGAGTTAGTATTTTTATTGGTTGCAGTCAAAACTCGCTGCATCCAATCAAAAAGCAAATATAACATGATCACGTGTATTTGTAGAAAGTGTTTGTAAACAATTGCCACGTGTTTATTGTGCAACAAGTCTTTACATCCATAAATATACGACTATATGTGAAATAATTGACAAGCTTCGCTATTAGTAAAGCATAAATTTACTTGTCGGTACTTTTACTTCGTGGATACTGTTCCGACATTCAAGGTTCAACATGCATATATAACTTGAAGAAGAATGGGAGCAATTACTTAATTTTATCATAATATTTAAGTAAATGAGATGGACACTTCTTAGAACTATTATAAAGACCTACACGCTGATTTTTTTTTTTTTATTTCTCCTTTGAACACCTTATTCCATACTCTTGCGTGCTAAAAGAATAATTGGAGACTTGGAAAATTAGATTAAAACAAAAGTTAAAGCATCTTCCAAATAAGAGGCTAGCAGCCAAATTTTAATGGTGTTATTTCATTACAACAGCCCATGTGCATTTTGCTTTTACTCAAAGTCTTTTAAAGTTGGCCATCGCACTACAGCGTAACCACCATCGCACTTCAGCGTAAATATCAACAAGTTAAAACGTCACAATGTTACCATCGCATTTCAGCGTGTTAACCATCGCACTTCAGCGTAGACCATCGCACTTCAGCGTGACCATCGCGGTTCGGAGAACCATCGCGGTTCCGAGTCCTACATATATATACATACATTATTAACAGGAGGTGTGCTACCTTTATGATATTAACAATATTGTAAAAAGGTATAATATCTTAAAAGTAATATTTGCTTAAAAATTGGACTGAAATTATGAATAAAAATGTTCATAGAAGAAATGTTTCGCGCTCTCAAAATATTAATGTTGTTTTCAAAGATAAATTGTCAGAGTTTTCTATGTGTTCTACCAAAAGAATAGTATTTATTACTTACTAGTAAATTATCCTGATTGCTATAAAAAGTGGATGGAAGACACGTATTTGAAATTGAAGAGAATGATCTTTGTAAAACGTGGGGAAAATGTCGATTTTTACTGGAAACTATCTATATTAATGGATATAGATTTCCAAATAGCACATCATTGTATTTTCTCTAACTCTAAACTTATGGCTATGAAACTTATCAATTACAATTTTATTATTTGAAAATATATGTGAAAAGGTAGGTGGAACATATCACTCATTTATTTTTATTATATTCTGAACGAGTAGAATTTCATGTTTCTGCAAACAAAGTTGTTAGTTATATTTGATAACGTTAACTCTGACAAATTAATAATGTAGTGCGATAAGAGGTATTCATGTTTAGTTTAATTGAATCTTTCAAAGTAAAGGTGTAATTAGTCAATTTCATGTTATCGAAAGCGAGATATTCAAAGTTATCTTCAAGAGAAGGAATTTACTTTGAAATTAAAACAGTAATGCTAATCTTATTAGACTTTAAATACACTTAAAAAGATGATTGATTGAATTGGAGTTTTAACGCCACTTTTAAGCGCAACTTTTGGGCTATTTCATGGCGGTCAGTTTTTATGGGTGGAGGAAGCCGGAGTGCCAGTAGAAAACCACCGATCTTCGATAGAAAAACTGACAATCCTAGACAGTCAACTAAGATTGGAGTCGAGTGCACTCGCAAGATCGGGGCTCGAACTCACAACGTCAGTGTTGACTGGCTAGTGATTACTCTAGTAGAACGACTTAGACCACTTGACCACCGAGCCCCCAACACTTTAAAAAACAAGAGTGCACACGCTGAAATGTCTCGCCTTCTATACTAATCATTGATATTATGTTGATAGTCCTAAGTATAAAGCTAAGCTTTAATACAACTGTCACATAAACTTAACATTAACCAAGATAACTAAACAAAGACCAATGAACCTTGAAAATGAGGTCAAGGTCAGATGAACCATGCCAGGCAGACATGTACAGCTAACAATGCTTCTATACAACATATATAGTTGACCTATCACTTATAGTTTTAACAAAAATAAACCAAAACACAAAAACTTAACACTGTGCAATGAACCGTGAAAATGAGGTCAAGGTCAAATAAAACCTGCGCGACTAACATAAAGATCATAAAATATTTCCATACACCAAATATAGATGACCTATGGCATATAGTATTAGATAAAAAGACCAAAACTCAAAAACTTAACTTTGACCACTGAACCATGAAAATGAGGTCAAGGTAACATGACATCTGCCCGCTAGATAGGTACACCTTACAATCATTCCATACAACAAATATAGTAGACCTATTGCATATAGTATGAGAAAAACAGACCAAAACACAAAAATTTAACTATAACCACTGAACCATGAAAATGAGGTCAAGGTCAGACGACACCTGCCAGTTGGACATGTACACCTTACAGTCCTTCCATACACCGAATATACTAGCCCTATTGCTTGTAGTATCTGAGATATGGACTTGGCCACCAAAACTTAACCTTGTTCACTGATCCATGAAATGAGGTCGAGGTCAAGTGAAAACTGTCTGACAGACATGAGGACCTTTCAAGGTACGCACATATCAAATATAGTTATCCTATTACTTATAATAAGAGATAATTCAACATTACAAAAAATCTGAACTTTTTTTTAAGTGGTCACTGAACATGAAAATGAGGTCAAGGACATTGGACATGTGAGTGACGGAAACTTCGTAACATGAGGCATCTATATACAAAGTATGAAGCATCCAGGTCTTCCACCTTCTAAAATATAAAGCTTTAAAGAAGTTAGCTCACACCGCCGCCGCCGGATCACTATCCCTATGTCGAGCTTTCTGCAACAAAAGTTGCAGGCTCGACAAAAAACCGTGTGCTTCTCAAACGTAAACCGTTTTAAAAAAGTTATGACTTATATGAAGAAGACCGACTGAGATCGACATTACATAAGAGTTGCGGGTCAGACTCACCATCACCATATTTGTCATAAGTCTCGACTCACTAGGGGCTAGTTTCGAGGTTTTAGATCTTTGGGATGTATCGATACCAATATATAGTCGTCTGATCGGTTATTTTACCAATTTTGACATTTTGACAAAGTGTGAAATCGTATGGCAGACGTTGTATGTATAGCAGAAGACGCCCAATTGCCAACACATCCAGTCTCGCTCCTTTTAGATTGGAAGCTTTTAGAATTCATGAGATTCCACCAGCTTTTTGTTTGTTACTTTGAATTGTCTCTTCCTAATCATTTACCATATCTAAGCATTGGTCAAATTACTGTTACCTTGATTTATTACAAATAGTGACAACAAAAACGTCACTAAGGCCAAGGCTGGACTATGGTTGATGCTGCTTCATAATGCCAAACTATTGCTTTTTTGTATATTACTTTTTATAAATTAGGTTGTCGGGTTTCCATCGCATTCTTAAATTAATGCACAAGTTATGTTAATTTATAGTATCATTTTTTGTATTGCTTTATTTATTTAATGAATGGCTATTATTTATTTTGAATTTATTGAACCATAAAATTAATTTTTGACTCTTCACATTGAATAATCCGCGAAACGTATTATGTAAAATGTGAAGAGTCAAAAATTAATTTTATGGGTCAATAAATTCAAAATAAATTATTGCCATTCATTATAAATAAATTTCTATCAAAAATAAGACTCAAAGAACTTTTTATATTATTTATATTAACAACAACAACGTACGTACACACATGTTGGCGTATAAATACACAACGTCAGAGTGGGCGTGTCGCCATAAAAATTGACAACATTGAAAATAAAATTAATACTTTTAACCAATCAGAAGACAGTAAATACACCAAATTTATTTATTGTTTTATCTAACTCTGAATTGGTCATTAAGTCTATAATACTCAGTACACTATGTGTACACAATGAAACCTGCTCCCAGTAGAAAATATAAATGTTTTTTGTGATTGTGTGCAGTAAATGTTATACCCCGTTAAAAATGAATAATTGCTATCTGTTTATGTTTGTTCTATTGTAGTTGGAAATGTGTATGTATCCTGTATTGCTTTTCCTTCCATGACCATTGAGTGCATGTAATATCTTTAATATAAGCTTTGGATTTCAAATATTTTGGCCACGAGCATCACTGAAGAGACATGTATTGTCGAAATGCGCATCTGGTGCAAGAAAATTGGTACCGTTAATTTTATTATAGATTCTTTCAAGCTTAGTTGTATATAGAAAAAAACTCTCTGCTCTAAAATATTTTATTTCTTTTTCATCTAGAGCTTCATTTACCAATTAGCACTTAAATTGTCTTTCTTTGACGAGTACAAAACAGTACGTCAATACACATTGTTCCTTCAAAAAGCCACAGTTACAATTATGCATGCTATATATTTACACGATTATATATAATTCGTTGCAAAACAATAAAGTCATTGAACAAATCAGACAACTTAGAATAATATAAGGTTCCAAAACGAGCAAATGTAGTTTAACTAAAATATAATTTGCCTGATAAGGTTTTATTCCTTAAGGATAATTTCAACTTTTTTACAGCCTCTTTGTAATTTTTGAATTGACAACAAAATACAAAGTTAGAACTAGGAATTTTGATCTTGCGACCATAAATTGACCGTATTGGAACCTCATAACATTTCAGTCATTATTTCTCTTTCTTTGCGGGTTCATCTAAGTATCCACCAAGCACGCCGTCTCTGATCTTCTCACTTGACAGCAAGTAGCCAATAGGGTAAAGAGCAGTACATCCTTTGGCGAATAATGGCGGAAGTGACGCAGCCAAACTAGATACTTCAGTGGAATCAGTTATCATTGACCAGCACATGAACATTCCATATGGACCCCATCCAATTATTACGAAGACAAGAAATCCAATGCAAATCTGAAACAAAACAACAAAAACATTCAGACTATTTTGATATCTGACTTAGAACATAATATTATTCATGGAGAACATTAGTTTCCGACTATTAATTCAAACTGAGGGTAATATTCCTCGTTTACAGTGATTATATATTTGAATAAACCATGTATATCATATCAAATATGTAAAGTTTGGGATACTACCGGGGATCTTCTGATTTGTGTGTGTGTGTGGTGTTTTATGTCCGAGGTCATTAGTTATGTCTCGGGTTTATATATCCTTGGACATGATGGTACTGAAACAGCTCATTACACAAAAGTTTCTGTCATCGGAAATGATCGAGAAAAAAAAAGAAAAATCGTAGTGGCTTGAAGGAAACACATACTGATGTATTAACGGTACATATTAAAACAATTTCTATGATAATCCTACATTTTTGTTAGATCTATGATAACATTTTAAGTTGGTGTCCTCGTCTAGATGACAAAAGTAATTTTTATACCAATTCTGATTCTCTACAAATGTCCTGGATGTGGCTAATAGAATAGAAAAAAGTAAATGGCTTGTTTATCAGTAAAACAACACTGTTATTGGGTTATTGTAGGTCTTGATTCTGGAAAAAAAATCTTGAAATCAAATTAGGGGTCTCCAACGATGTTCTTTGAGTTCAAAATTTGTTTGTCGCAGATCAGCGAGAAACCTGTCGTTTGCCTGCTTATTTATTGCAACACAGATATAAATATTGTATCCACACAACGTATAATTGTTGGTATTTTTTTCAGTAGTTTTAAAATACCATTCTGAAATACCAAAGTAGCAATGGATCCAGTTTACTGTAGCTTTGTGGTATAACATTTATTTCTACATATCTACAAGTAAGTTAACATATCAGTGTGGATAGTATGTTTCGATGTTTGACAAGGTTTTCTACAAAAAAAATTCTCTGGTTATTTCTATATTTCTATAATTTCAATACATGAACCTGATAAATTGAATACATACCCAACGTAACTGATAATTGCTCAGCCATTCATACTCCTGTCCACGGGTAACAACGATTGGCTTCTCTTGCTTGGTTCCAGATATACAGACTGCTGCGACAACGTACCAGAACAGACTTCCAAGACAAATACACAAACCATAGGTCAAGTGACTGGTATCTTTTTGTAGCCAGTTTAGTCCGCATGCTACTCCAGATGCTTCAGGGGCATAACTGTAAAAAAATATTTGAAAATTTGGTGGGAAAATCGAGTAATTTTTAAAGTCTTTAAAAATAATATTGCCCGCGTTTACACTTTAGCGAAAATAAATTTCATTTTTGATTTAGAAATAGTAATCTCCAGGATTGATTGTTCTCAATTAATGAAAAAAGTCTGAATTTGCATTATATGGTTCTATAATCACATTCTTGCTAAATTTTAGATATCGTATGTACCCCACCCCCCCCCCCCCCCCCCTGTACGTTTAACAGTTGCCTTAGTCCGACAATCAGTATATATATGGGCGTTGGTGATACAAGCATATCCGTACGAGCAGATTAAGATCCACGAAAACGATGTTTTTCGTTGCGTTTTAATTGAAACAATAGTATGAAGTTTCTTCATATCTTAATTTAATCATGAAATAATCCAATTCTATAACTGATACACGCATTTCTTTTATTAAAAACTGTTATCACTTAAACCGTATGCATGCATAGCATATTGTATACATATTAAACTTACGAACTCCATCCAAATAACGGGAAGAGAGCCCATAGTAGTGATGTAATCCAGACAACGAGGGCCATCATCCACCATGTCATTGTTGAAGACGAATCGTCTGCAGAGGAAAAAATAATAAATAGTGTGGATTCATTTATTTTTGTGGATACCAATTTTCGTGGCTTGAGGAAAACTTGCATATTCGGTGGATATATAATTTCGTGGTTTTGGCAAATCTGCATTCCTTCCTTTGAAAATATGTCATTCGTTGAACAATTAAATTCGTGGTTCCCCTGTACCCACGAAATCCACGAAAATTGGTATCCAACAAATATTAATGAATCCATAGTACGAGATTGTTGTTGCTTGATCCCCAAACACATTTCAAATAAAAATTGCCCCTTAGTTAGGAGTCTGTAATGTAGTGGTTGTAGTTTGTTACTGTATAGCGTGTATTTTTTCGTTTATTGTTATGCACATAAATCAGAACGGTAGTTTTCCTGTTTGGATTTTTTTCTGAATAACTTCGGGGCCTTTTGAAGATTGTTTTTTTGTGTTTCGGGTTTTGCTTATTGTTGAAAACCTACGATGGCCTTTAAATGCATGTTAATTCTGTGTTCTACGTCATTTGGTCACTAGTGAATAATTGTTTCATTGACGATCACACCGCATCTTTTGGTTTGTTTTATTGTCCAACAAGTATTGATATACCGTATGCATAGATATACTTACAGAATTCTGTGTAACGCACAGAACAGTATCTCTCGATACAAAGGGCGATAACAAAACCTAACGCAGCATATCCAGCCGTGTAGGACTCCACTCCATAAGCCTGACATCCAAATGTTTCAAATAGCCATCTAAAATGTAACATATGGATAATTTGTTTGTAAATGAATAAATTAATCTGTATTCAGAAGGGGAAAAACAGACTTTTTTATAGAGAGACTTCTATTGGTTAGTGCAACACAACTGATATACGATATATACTACAGTGTATTAAGTTCAAATAATATTGTATACCAAAACACATCTCTTTCAAATCAATATAATTTTATCAGTTTCGTACAATATATCTTTTATTAGTATCGGTGCTCAAATCTTTAGACTTGAATGAATTTTCCTCTATGCGTAGTACAGCATGCTTGTTAATTTCTAAAGAAGCTATTATCCTAGGGCTTGTAAAGTAAGACTTTGGTTGGCTTGCTTGCTTGCTTTCTTTGTATAAACGTTAGCTCAAGCATTGTTATTAAGATTGATATCAGCAAACAATGTATAAATGCATAGTTAAACATGTATATATTATATTAAAACTTGATTGAATATTATCACATTTGCAACTGTACAATAAACAAACAAAGCAAGCAAGCTAACCAAACATTTACACTACATGCATTAGGAAATTAGCTGTAAAGTTGTGTTGTATATGGATGTGGCTATCTGTTGTATTAATTCGTTTATGCAAATTAAAAATTTTAACTTCTGTAATATGTTTCTTTTAGTTTAAATATTTGAAGAGTAATACAAAAGCGAATAGAATTTGTTCTTACTCTTATATCACGTTCTAAAAGTAAATGATAAAAAAACCAACGCCGAACTCCAACGAAAGTCCCTTTATATGAAATAACAAAATCATAAGCTCAAACACAACAAGCAACTTTTACATTAATTTTCCGCCTTTTATATCTAATTAACTTTGCCTCCGAATAAGTTCCTCTTGGAATAATTAAAATTTGATATGCTTTTTAATCAGCTTCCATGCAACTCATTGTTCATGTTTTCTAATTTCCGATTATGTAAGTTATGTGCGTGATGTTGTTTAGCAGCATATTGCAAAGGTCATGCTTCTATCACTTTATATCTTCTTATGTTGTAAATAACAAATAAGAAGATACTATGCAGATGATTTATGTTGATCAATTTGACATGGTACAATCTACATTGTGCTTCTAATTTCCTAAATACTTTGATAATGATTGAAAAGTATCAAAACTAAAGCTGTTCTGACAAAAGCTGACTGTTTTGGCTGTTCTTCTTCCACCATCTTTATTTTGATATTCCTACAAAAGTGTTTTGCATTTATAGGCTTCTTTTTGGGGTTTAATAAGATCAAAGAAACGCTTTACGCGCACCTGTTGGAGACAATTCAAGAAACACTTGACAGAGCATAAATGAAAATAAAACAAACAGCTATGTGATAGTGCAACATCCTAAAACACAAATCATTCGAAAAATGATAACACCCGTTGAAGACTATTCAAGAAATACTTGACGCGCACATGTTGAAGACTATTTAAGAAACACTTGACCGCACCTGTTGAAGACTATTCAAGAAACACTTGACGCGCACCTGTTGAAGACTATTCAAGATACACTTGACGCGCACCTGTTGAAGACTATTCAAGAAACATGTGTCCGACACCTGTTCATGATATTTCAAGACACATGTATCTAGCACCTGTTGAAGAATATTCAAGAACCACGTATCGTGCACACATGTGGAAGATTATTCAAGAAATCCGTAACGTAATCACTTGTTGAAGATTATTCAAGAAACACGTATCGAGGGCGCAACTTGTTGAAGATTATCCAAGAAACACGTGTCGTGCGCATCTGTTGGAGAATATTTAAGAAAGTTGTGATGCGCACCTGTTGTTGAAGAACTATCAAGAAACTAGTGTCTTGTGACCTGTTGAAGATTATCCAAGTAAGATAAGTTGCGCACTTGTTGAAGATGACCCAAGAAACAAGTGCCGTGCACACCTGTTGAAAGTTATTTAAGAAAAAAGTGTCGTGTACATCTTTTGAATATTATTCAAGAAAAATTTGTCGCGCAGCTGTTAAAGATAATATGAGTGGGTTTAAACCAATTAAGGGGATAATTAAAACAACGACATAAAAAACCAAAAGCAAACCAGATGACTCCACAAATAATGCACAAAACATAAAACAGAAAACTAAAGACTATGCAACAATAGTCTCTGATCCACAGGCTCTAAGTGGACTGAGGTATTCCGAAATTATTAAGTTTTAAGGACAAAATTAATCGTAGTTGTAAATTGTTTTTCTGTTTGTACGTTTTCAGTGCTAATTAGTCGCTTGACCTTGTGCACTGGATAACAGTGCCAAGAACTAATAATTCCACTAATTGAAATGGATGGCATATTATTGAAACAAGACAAATTATAAGGATATAAATGAGTCCAGTCAAGCTTAGAAATTAATATCAATAGCTATTTCGAGATGATGTGATTAAGAAAGGTGATGTATACGTCAAAGAGTCAACAACAGAAAACCAAAGTCATCTGGTAAATACAGTGTACTGTCTTCAGCAACAGACAAGTGTCTATACAATGTTTATAAGCTATAAATCTGTAGAGTCCAGAAAATTTACTCGGATCTATAGGGAATAGCATGTCAAAAGCAGATACATTTATCATTTTAAACATCTCACTTTTTCAACTCAATCTAGCAGAGCAATTGTTATAAACAACGCGATACTACGGCGTAAACACAATTTGCGACAGTAAAATCTACGTTTTACGAGGGCCCAGCTTAAAATACAAATGGAGTCTGTTCTTGTCAGATATTTTCTTTATGTTACTTACATCAGATTCGTTTTGGGTATGTTGTTTTAGCTATATAAAAAAAAGGAGATGTGGTACTTAAGTGCTTTAAAAAACCATGAACTCTTTATTAGAAGTTATAAGAAAAGAAACTAACTGATCAAACAGGTGTATAGTCGTCCTTCGATTACAAGTGAGAGGCTTAGCTAGTATTAACCCAGGTTTAGGTCACCATTTTCTACAAATGGAAATGTCTGTACCAAGATAGGAATATGACTGTTGTTTTCCATTCGTTTGCTGTGTTTGAGCTTTTGATTTTGATATTTGATAAAGGACTTTCTGTTTTGATGAATTTTTCTTTGAGTTCAGTATTTTTTGTTATTTTACATTTGACTTGTCCCATAAATTATTTCATATATCAAAACTCTTAATATTCTTTCAATGGGTAGTCAACAAAGCCAGGTGATACATATATTATATTCCACTTATCAGAGAGGCAACATTTGGTTACTCATCCCAAAAGTAGTTTCTTATATTCGTTATTATTAATATTCTTTCAAGAAGCTGTGTTTTATTAAATGTCTACATATTAAAGAGGCAAAATTATTTGTATGTATTTATGCAGTAAGTGATATATCCTGATTTACTTACTTTCCTCTGAACGATGACAATCCAGCAAACGGAAATCCGAGACACACCAAGACATTGCTGAAACATAAGTTAATATGCAATACCTTCTTTGGTGCAGACACTACGTTTTCTCGTATGAACACATTCATTACCAAACAATTAGACAAAACTCCAATTGAACCTGAAAATAAATGAAAAAATATATATATATAAAAAAGAATAAAAAGAAGATTCAGATTCAATATTTTATTATAGTCTCACCACATACAAACATAAAATGAGAATCACATAAATAGATTAAAAACATTAAAACATTTGCATTGTATGCACCAATCTTAAAAAAAATTATGAGAGACTTTTAAGATATAATATATACATATAAACATATTTTTGCACATTTATATTTAAAATTTACAATATACATTTATATTAAACGACAGTAAAACATTTGTTTCCTTAAGAACTAGTGAAATAAAATACTGTTTCTTCTTAATAAAATATTGTTGCAGGTTTTGGCAACTATAGCAGCAACATTGTCGTTACTTATAGATTTTTCATTATCTAAAGAAACAGTTTAGACGTGACTGATCAACAGTTCCCAGAAAAAAAAGTCTTGGTTAGAGTTACAATAAGTGTACTTCAAAACAAAATTGAAAGATATCAATGAATACTCAAACTAAGTCGAAAACAGACTCTCAATGACTTGACACGAATAGAAGAACTGCGAAAAGTCAACTGTGTTAGTATATGCTTTCGCAAGAAGAAAAGACTTATATTGTATATAAAAAAGAAGATGTGGTATGATTGCCAATGAGACAACTATCCAAAAAAGATCAAAATGACACAGACATTAACAACTATATGTCACCGTACGGCCTTCAACAATGAGCAAAGCCCATACTTACCGCATATGTTCTCTTGAATCAGATCTTTTGCGAACTACGTAATTAGACTTATCACCGGGTTTTCTTTTGAAGCTGTAAGGTACCCCATGATGTCTATAACTGTTGACTCGTAAATAGCAATTCGACAAAATCTTTGATACTATCGTACGGTAATTGGTATTTTTTAAGGACACAAAATATAAAGACAAAGCAGGGAATCCCAAAAGCTTTCTTAATATGAAGCTTAATTAATTCTTTCTGTTCTAAAACTTCCTTTTAAATCAATTCAGCGTGATATCCTGATATTCGAGCAAATATGACACGATATTTAAACATCATTTATATTTCCTAATTAAGATTTCCTACTTTCAGCAAGAAGTAAATAGGATTATATACGGATCATAATTAACCTTGCTGTCTGTTGAAAGAGAAGCGAAGCAATCGGATTCCATCGAACTATTCGACATACAAGACACTATGCATTGCATTAGGCGTGATTAGCTACGAGATGAGTTGACAGTGCAGCTTACTGCATTTCCCAGTAAATGTTATCGAATCGTTATATATTTCATCTTATTATGTAGATTAAAAAGGCGGAGAACATTACAATGATAGTCTTACTGTATTACTAGCTTTATGTGCCGATTAAGTATTTAGTATACGTGCATGGCTAACCTAATTGGAAATATTCTAGATGAAAAATATCACTCTAACGTTTGAAGTGTTGTCAGCATCTATTGAACAGACATTTTCTCCATGTCCTAGTTAGTTAAGGGCTTAAAGCTGACCTAGATAGTCGACCACTAGAAAAATCGTCAGAAAATATCAGCAATCTTATATTTAGCTAGATATGTATGTAAGTTTTTAAAGTGACCGGTATGGACCTCATGTAAGCAACTCCGTAGATTGCTGAATATAGCCCACACCACTACAAAAATAGTTTGTTGTCAAACTGTGAAAGAAGTATTATATCTTGGACTGAGAATATATTTAGCTACTTTATAAAAGCAAAACAGATGATTATATCGAAGATATCCAAATTTTGAAAGTAGACGCTTATTTACAAATAATTAGAGTTAATTATCATAATTTACTTATATAAAAAGGGCAGATCACTCAATTTATCTCAGAACATGAGATCGGTTGTCACTTGTGTTCGGAATCGCTGTTTTACATATGTTCAGGACTTGATAATCAGAATAGATGACTAGACTCTTCTAGCATAGGAAAGTGGAGGCAAATAAAGATAATCACACTTTACTACAACAATGAACAACTGACTGACGCAGATATGTTATATATCATTTCAAAATGAAATATGTTTTGCTTTATTATGAATTAATCATAAAAGTGAAGTTACTAGCTCCAAACGTATAGAATCATAAAATAGAAAATAATTAATAGCTTTAGAGAAATTTAATTCAATAAACAATCCGGATCTTTACCTATGACAATTATCGTCATAATGGGCTCAACAATTACAAGCATGTTCAGAAAGAAAAAAAAAAACACTTTTGCGTCATCATCAACAGAATCCAAAGCGGCTTCTACATCTCCATGTCATTATTTAGCAATGAATTAAAAAATAATAATGTTAAAATCACAAATTAAGCAGTTTTAATTGAAACAATGTGCATGCATTGTACAAAAATATAAAAACGTAAATAAAGCAGATGAAAGGGAACATTTGGTCCACAGTCCACATGATATTGATCAAGACAAACTTTAGTTTTATAGTATTCAATTCAAATCTTTTCAATTATGTGTCTAAATCTTAAATGCATCTGGGCGAATGAAGTTCCTTCTTATGAATGACTGGTGTTTTGGCAAATACCACTCCATGATACTGTAAACCAACTTATTTTCGCGGATATTTTATTTCGCGTTATACAATTTAGTTCAATTAGCGGATTTTAATATTCCCGATTTTCTGATTTACTTGATAGATTAATAAAGATTTACTTATTCGCGACGATTTAGATTCGCTTTATTTTTCTCCTCGCGAGTCGCGAAAATAAGTTGGTTTACAGTATATCAGTAGTATCAAATATCATTGGAAATGTTCAAGTTAAACGTTTGATTTCATTCAGTTATTCCTTTGCTACCAAAAGACTACATTTTATGAAGCACAAAAATGATCAAGCTTCTTCGTGGAGTGTAAAAAAGGTATACCCATTTTAACAAATACCATGACAGAGAGGGTAAAAGGCGTATTCTTATGCATACTAGCAGAGCGGTGATATATATATATATATATATATCAGTCTAAAAACTGATATAATGTTTTCCTTATCTGCATAGTATCGCCCATTCTAGACGATCCGGTACGTAGTAAATTTGCTGGTTGGTCCTTTCTATAGACTTATATATATATATATATATAATATATATATATATATATATATATATATATATATATATATATATATATATATATATATATATATGGACGATGTTTCATTAGCTATAAGAAAAAAAACATGAAAAATATATTTGCTATTAACCAATTATCATCAGCGCAGTAGTAAGTACCAACATTTGTAGCACTCCGTTCTAAATTGTTAATTTACAAATAAAGAATCTTTTATAAATATAAATGTTTCAACTCCCTCAGGCACATTTGACCTTAGACGGATTTGTCTTTTATAAAATTGAGAATGGAAATGTTTGTATCATTTGTGCTTAATACGATAGCTTAGTTTCAACTGTTCCGGTTTTTATAAATCATTGCCTTTCAAATAGTCGACTTTGGGCTTTTAAAAGCTGATGCAGGTAAACCCAGACAGAAAGATGCGAAAATTGTATAGTGTTGTTTTCATTCTGCATAAGGTAAAATTAAGGATGGAGTATAGATTTACACTGCTACTTGACTGATAAGATACATCACCAAAAACTTTCGTCAGAATTTGAAGTTTATTTTATTTTTTCCCCAGATTGGCTTTAATTAAATTATACAAAATTTTGAGATTTTGGAAGTCTATAATATGCTATATAACAGGATAAAACAAAGTCGTGTTTAGTTGTTGCATAACTAAAAGCATTTTAATATAGTTGTTATAACTAAAGCTCATCTACGTGCAGTCATATAATTGGAGAAATAAAATGGAAAATATAACTAAGTATACAACGTACGTCAAAAATGAATGGAAATTCCTATAGTAAACAAAATGTTAATTTTCTGGAAAAGTTAACAATTCCACATGCATGTAGAAATTCTGAGATTCAAGGTAAAATTCGTCAAAATTGCTCTTTTCTATTGATCATTTAAAATAAAATATAGCTGTACAACAAATACAATAAGAAAAAAATATTGAAAATGAATAAACGAAAAATTATCTTACCAAGAATAAAATATAGACATCCTACTCCACGATGTTCCAAATCTGAAAAATGTCCACGACCAGATCCGACGATTGTTTCCATCTTTAATGTTCGATCATCAATGTATATAAGATGAATTTGGCTTTGTCGCGAAATCTGCTTATAAGATTCACCTGTCACGCTATTGGTTAATATATATATAGCGCTGTGACATACCGTATTCCGTAAGAAATGACAGAACTGTGAGATCTGTCAACGAGTAAATGTGATTCTATTTAACACCTTGTGTCAAGTATCAAATAATCGTTAACTATTGATTGTTGGCTCGTCTGGACTATAATTAGTAATCGACTATATAACTAATTTCTTATTATATAATTCCTTAGGATTAATGGATTTTTTTTTTATATTTCCTCAAATTTTCTACAATAAAAAAATCTAAAATAATTAGTTTTAAGAACCAAATTTTGTTGTTGCTATTTTAACAATCAAATATAATTTTCTTCGTGAAAACCATGGAAGTATTGTCAATATAATACTTCCATGGTGAAACCGAGGACGTATAACTAACGCAGGCCCTTGGTGGAACTATTTCAATTCAAATATAAATTGACATGAAATATTTCAAGCAGCCTTTGACAAATAATCAAAATAAGACACACAATAGGTGTAGTCAAAAAATAAAACAAGAGCAAGTCAGTTTGTGAATAATTTCGAAACATGGAAGAAGAAAAAAACGCCGACCATCTTAATATCCTCTTATAAAGTTCCCCTCACTTTGAGTTAAAAATGGTAGGTCTTTCGTTTTTGTTTTCCTGGAGGTAACTCTTGGATAGAATGCTAGCAAATTATAGAGTTAGCTCCCCTTAATTGTTTAAAAAAAGAAACCAATCTTTATTTCGTGAACCATTGCACATTGTGAACTTAAAAGAATGTTAAACGGGTTTAGTTGGTCATGTTTTCACCACTGTATGATTCGTGAGCAGATTGGCACTTAAATGTGACTGGACTGAGTTTTATTTGATTGATTGCTCTTAGGGAAAATGTTCAGTGGCAAATATTATTAGTTACATAGTGTGTTAGTGACCTAATACGATATATACGGGGTCAGTAAATTCCATATTGACCCCATATGGAATTTATTACAGACCATGTATATGTCGTATTAAATCACTAGCACACTATGTAACGAATTTATCTTACTGACTTTCTTAATTTCCTGAATTTAGACTAGACCACATCTTCGTATTTTCATATTAAAGTGTTCTTAGAAATGTATAGGCGGTAAGATAATTATGTATATTGATTTAGAGATGCGAACAAGTTTAAGTAGATATAAAAGGTAAATTGTACAATGTTGGTTGAATGGAAAGAAGACCAGTGCATTGTGATTGTCTCATGAAAAGAGGGTGATGTTGGATGGGATCGACAGTTTACCTTGCAATGGGAAACGGAACAATCAGAGAGTTGTTGGAAGTATACTCAACAGACAAAGAAAGTTATACTTCCCCACACAAGGCATAATTTGATTTTTAAACTTCTGTTTGCTGATTACAAATAAATTCATTATACTCTTACCTCATCTTCCTGTATCTATATAACGATCGATTTCTACCACACTAAACAATCTTCGAAAGAGAACGTTTAATATGAAAATCTATCGTGATATTTTAACGATTAAATGTTTTCAAAGATTTTAAGCCCTAAGAGATTCAACAGTAAATAAATAATGCTTGTTTCTGTGGTAATACCTTTCAATAATTCAAAGAATAAGCGTTTAAGTCATAACATAAATGTTGGTTTGATCGATTTCCTTACATATTTAAGGTAATTTAAAACTTAAATAAAAAAAATATTAAAATAAATATGATTTTAACATCAACAAGATAATCATGGGACCTGTCTAGTTTTAAAAAAAACTATGACACATTGTCTTTTTGGATTTGTTGGTAGTTTCTGTCTCATTGAGAAATATTACATATCAACTTTTTTCGTGTAGAAGTCTGAGACCAGTGTGCTCTGTTTTTGTTTCTTATGGATTCCGAGAGCAAAAGCAAACAACAAAACGGACCTTCAATATTCCTTCAGTATGAGTGATAAAAAAAAATTGTCCGCAAAACCGCTTACTATGCCCGAATCATTCGGAGAAATTCGATCCCAATTTCTTAAAATTGTGCATATTTTTGAATTCATACATTTAGCATATGTCCCGATTCTGTGCTGATGAACTCTGATACATTCAGAGTATTGAGCAGTTTAGTTTTGACTTGAGAGTTTGAATGTCTCACATATACATTTTGAAAGCTATCATGCTATCAGCACGTGCATGGTTTTTTACTTATTGGAATATTTCAAAAGAATTTAAGAGTCAAGAAAATCGATATACTACTGTTCAGTCGGAAACCCGGTTGAAATAGAACAAAAGAATCGAAGCTCTTTGTTAGAGAAGGCGCTAAATGCTTACTGTAATGTTTACTATAGTGACAAAAAAATTAAAAGTTAATAGAAACAAACAAAATTACAATTTTCTTCTCAATAACGAAGTGTTTTATTTTAAAAACACTATTTGCATAAGTTTTCAATTTATCTAGTACATAGTCAAGCAAAACAATTAGATATCAAGTCGACGACATGTGTAACTTTCAAGTTGGATGCAGACTGAAATGCATAACCTCCGATTTTTTTTTAAATTTACCACGGACGGAAAACATATCAATCTAATAGTTCAGTAATTTTCGTGTCGTCCTTCCAGTATGTGACCCAAGAAAAAAATCCAAAAAATGGGTAACAATTGTATCGAAAAGAGAGAATCGAGTGCACCTTTTTCTGTTAGGGCGTGTTTGAGTTGAATATTTTGTCTTAATATCGTACAAAGCAAGAATATTTCATACATCGTTTCGCTTCAGATTCTATCATTTTTGTATATCAAAGCTACAGGTTGACTTTATAACATAAAAAAATCACAGTACTAAAATATGAAATATATGGGTCAAGTGAATACCGATCTAATGAATCACAAAAACAGAGTAAGTGTGTTCGAATAGCTATTTTTTTTACTGAAAGTACTTGACGACAGTCTTTCAAGTTGGATGATGAAAATGCATATCTTCGAAAAATTAGAATTTTTTGTGTGTGATAACCAGGGTTTATAGTCTTCAACCACTAAAAAAATCTAGTCTGCCCTTCCACGAAATATTTAATTAGATTTTTTTTAAATGTTTATGAATTTTCGAAAATTCCACCTGACAATAGTTTTAAGTTGAATCAATGCAGATCATTAACTGATGCTCATTAGCTAGTTGATACATTTGTCTTTTAAAATACAACTGACATATAAGGATCGTAATGGTGCTATGTGGATAAAGGAGTAGGTCCAGTAAGACCCCTTTTTGGCCCCAAAATATAGCAGTTTTACAAAATTGTTAAAATGTAAACTTTCAGTTATTTATTGGACAGTAGAATGCTTCTGCTACATAAATATGGGCTGTTTTTGACAATACAATGCACAGTTATCGGGTACTAGCACCATTAAGTCATGCTAAATTACTGAAATCTTCACAATTCTAGCATTTTAGTTAAATTTTAGACAGTTTTCGTGTAAAACGAAAGTGGCCGCATTCGTGTTCATCCTTAATATTGAAATGTAAGTTGTATTTTATGATAATACATAACATATATAAAGGTTGAGGATGAACCCGGATGCGGCCACTTTCATTTTTGACAAAAACCATCAGAAAAGTGACATGTTTTGGCATATTTGGTAGATTTTTCATATTTGAGCTTGAATCGGATCGTTTTTAGTGACTAAATCAGTTAAAATCTTTCACTTAAACTAATTGATTCAAATGAAATAGACACTTAAGTGTTTAAAAAGTGGTCAAAATCTTTCGTCAGATGAACCTGAAATTTGAGGCCAAAATCGGTCCTTACCGGACCTACTCCTTTCGGTTTCCGAGAGCAAATTTGGCAGCGCGTCATCCCTACAATGGCTTCCATTTCTACGATTGTGAAAATGAACTGGCGTAATGAGGAGATAATTTTGACGAAGTAGAATCCTGACTGTGTTTGCTAGCATTCAGTCATCTTTATATAGGTTGCCTTAAATAAATGTCAGGATAAAACAACCAAAAATAGACTTTTTTCATACATGACTGATAAAATCTGACTGAGTTTACGACTTTTTTTCCAAAAACGAAAATTACCGATTCAAAGCTTCTAGAAATATGGAAGCAATTAAGCAATTAGCATCTTCATGTATTACACGTCCCAAACAGGTGCTCCGCAGGGCGCAGCTTTATACGACAGCAGAGGTCGAACCCTGAACAGTTGAGGCAAGTGTGGACAACACATTCAAGCTTGATACAGCTCTGAATTTGGATTGTGATCAAATTTTTGACATTATATGGGTTTTCTTACACAAACAAATGTTAAGATCTTACAAATCTATTCACAATCTTGTGCAATTAAAGATTTCTTCTTCAAACTTTTCAAAATTTGAAAACTACGTCCCACTCCTTTTTTTGCAATTAGTCCAAAACCTGACATTTCTTTATACATAATTTACAAGTAGAGTAAGGGAGGTAAATCTGAACATGCTCAACATTGTATGTTAAATGTTTTTGAGTTACCTCCCTTACACTGCTTTTAAATTGTCTTAATTGTCCATTGACCAGAAAAACCTAGTTTTTCCCCTTTTTGTGCCCCTATTTCCAAACCATTTTGAGCCATAACCCCAAGGTCAATACTAACTATCCCTTCATGGTATAGACAATTGTAGTATAATTTCAGAGAGGTTCTTACTCTTAAACACAAGTTATTGTTTGAAAACTACAAAAAAGCTTATTTTTTGCCCCTAATTCCTAAACGATTTGGACCATAACCACCGAAACTTCAATACAAACTATCCCTTCATGGTATGAAAACTTGTGGTATAATTTCAAAGAGATTCATACACTTGAACACAAGTTATTGTTTGAATACTACAAAAATGCTTATTTTGGGCCCCTTTTTCAAAACCCTTGGGACCACAACCCCTAAAATCAATCCCAACCTTCTTTTAATGGTATTGAACCTTCTTGTTAAAATTTATAAAGATCCATTCACTAAAACAAAAGTTATTGTCCGGAAACTAAATGTGTCTTCGGACGACGACGACGACGACGCAGACGCAGACGACGACAACATGATAGCATTATACGCTCAAAAATATTTTTGCGGTAGTATAAAAAATCATCGTCCTTGTGGTGGAGATGAGTAGCTGAGACATTCAGTATCACACATATGGTGTCCGCGAGTCTATTCTATCGTCGAAATTGCTCCATAATAAATAAGTGTAATACCACTAATTACTCCCTCCAATTTAGAACGTATCCCTACTCTATAAAATAGTTTTTGATGTCCTTGTTTACTTAAACTAACCAACTTATTTGCAGAAATGAAACTTTTGGTGAAGGAGAAATATATTTAGACCATTTTGATCCAAAATTTTCTGGTCTATGAGTTTGCAGTAAAAATTCAGGATTAATGCGCTCCATAGAATACTAATTTAAGATTTCCAGAAAACCAGGGTTTATTTTGGTAGTACCTGTGTTCCTAAGGTGAGATTTTTCTTATAAGACTTTAAAGGTAGGTTTGATATTGGCATTTAGAAAGGTGATACATACAAAATTCAGGATATATATGTGAAAATTTCAAAATTTGATTGAACAGATAGGAGTTTTTAATTGGTGGTCTGAACCTATACTCAGTGTTGTCTTTCACACTTCTCACTTCTACGCACAACTGCTGACGTTTTATGCCCTTTTAGTTTAATATGCAGTTTTAGGTGTTGGTTTTGAAATTTCAAAATAATGTCAAGATACACAAAACACGAACATATACATTGCTATTTTTTTTAGATTTGATATGAAAAATTGTAATTCAAAGTTTAATTATCTATATGTTCAGAACATGTAACTATCTACATATTTACAAATGAAATGTAATATAAATATGCGCCAATGTGAACAAAACCTGTGCGCAAGCTTAACAAATAACAATCACCAAATGCGTTCCGATAAACCGATACCAGCAGCACATCCAAACCATACATTACATAAGTGCCCATCCCCCTTTTTCCTAAGGTAAGGTAACGAGATTGATCTTTGTAATTAATCTGCTGTACAACAACTAACACTCGGCTAAGCTACTTTCATCGCATTGATAACATGCCGTTAACGAGCTTTATACCTTTATGTCAGACCATACTATCAGACGGGAAATGATATTTTGTTTAAATTAACTTTAAATGTAACTTAATGGTCTCGTTTGTTAATTCACATTTCAGATGAGAATCACGTTGAGAAACACGAGACTGTTAGAAACGACTTTGAAATCAATTTAAGGTTTTAATTATTATATTTCCTTCTACGCTAGCAGCATCACGAACCTGTTCACGTGATGATGTCGCCCGCAGAGAGTAAGATTAGATTTATCTCTATATGCCATGACAATTAAATGCATCAGTGATTGAAATTTATTTTATATTTCTTTAAAAATAATGATAAAAAATAAAAAAAATAATCTTTCAGAACAGATGCAGTTGACTATGATAAATCAGAGTAGAAGCGATTTAGAGTCAGTGGAAATTAATATTTTTACCCGTTTTTTTTTAATGATCGACATTTAAGGAGGAAACATCATAGTTTGTAATGTATGGTGCCAACGTAGGATTTGGCAATCTTTAATTTGATTTTTTTCAAAACATTACGCCTGGTATCTAAATAAATGGAAGTTTTTAACGACTTTGACTAGCTGTACAGTCCTTGCACGGTCGGCTGCTGGTAGCTCGGGTGTCTTCCTCAATCATGGATTTTGAAATACTAGAAATCAATTGGTCTATATCATTAAAGTAATGTTCAAATTTTAAGAGTAGTATGTAGTTCATGTGTAAGAATTTTTATATTAATATAGAACATGACATGTTTAATCATATTTATGACTGTATTTTACAAAAAGCAGAATACTTTTGTCTGATTATTTTTTCCCCCAACTTTGCCACATAAGGGGAGACAACTCAAATGTAAGGGGAAACCATTCAGATCTAGATAAAGTTACTTTTACTATAGAATGTGTTAGGAAAATCAAAGCCCGTGACTGATGCCGAAGTTATCACCCAGTGGTAGAGGGCTGTTCTCATAAAATGTCTACATTTGGAGGCTGAACTATTGATATTGTTAATGTGTTCCCCCGAGGTATTGTAAACAGAAAGAACTAGATACCATTGAGATGGGAGCCATCTCTGTGGGCCCCCGGGGTCAATAACGTGGGGTAAATAAGTTGTATGGATAATCTGATATGAAGCATTATTTGAAGTTATTACATAGTCTCATGTGTGATTTTATTCTAAGATTTTAAGTTAAAACTGATAAATATTCTCAACTTACTTTCATTGTATGAAATATTAACGGTTCTCGAGAGGTAGAGCGGACACAATTTGCTAAGAACAACGAACGGATGGACAGACCGACGGGACTGACCTTTGACCTAGGATGCATACATTATGACACATTCTCTGGTGTTGGTTAATATATATTTTGAAAATGTTTGTCAGGTATAAAGTATGAAATAATAACAGCTGTCCTCTCAAAATATAGTGTGGATCAAATTTGTTAGCGATGGACAGACCAACAGACAGACAGACCTTTGACTTAGGAAGTTGTACATACATCATGACACACCCTCTGGTGTTGGTTAAAATGGATGTCAAGTATAATATTTTGAAATCATAACGGTTCTCAAGATATAGAGCGGACACGATCTTCACCATAGAACACGGGGTTGTCAACTGAAACCAAAGTTTTTTTGACCTTGACCTTTGACCTAGGAAGTTGTACATACATCATGACACACCATCTGGTGTTGGTTAAAATGGATGTCAAGTATAAACTTTGAAATCATAACGGTTCTCAAGATATAGAGCGGACACGATCTTCACCACAGGACACAGGGTTGTCAACTGAAACCAAAGTTTTTTTTACCTTGACCTTTGACCTAGGAAGTTGTACATACATCATGACACGCCCTCTGGTGGTGGTTAATAAACATGTAAAGTATAAAGTATGAAATCATAATGGTTCTCTAGATATGGAGCGGACACAAAGTTAAAGTGTTACGGACGGACGGACAGACGGAACGACGGACGGACAGACTGATCACTATAGGGCGACCCGCCTAAAGGCGGGGCCCTAATGAGTGCCAGTATGTATCTTTAAATGTATATATGGTGTGTGCATGGTCTAAAATTAGGTTGACGGTTTCTTTGATCTGTAGATAAAAGGATGGGGTCTGATTTAATCCCGACTAGATACTGTGAGATCTTCAACATCATGATAATTCTAGTGTGCCGTCTATGACCTGAAAGTGGTGACTACCTAAGTGTATTGAGTATGTCAATAACACTACTCGTATTACGGTTACCTATTATATACACATGGAAAAAAGTATTGCAACACCTTGATTTTTTAAAACTTGAAAAATCAGCCTCTTATTTTGGATGGAATATGATAAAATATTTGTAAAATAATATTGAAACGTAGTTAATGATAACATTGACATTAAAACGAACAAAAAATATATGAAAAAAAATGTTTTATAACAAAAAGAAGTGTTTTTTGTACAAAAAAATGCATTCTACAACTTTTAC
>NW_027266953.1:0-18885 GCF_963676685.1 Mytilus edulis | reverse complement strand
ACAGAAATTATCACATAAAGGTCACCGTATGGCCTTCCACAATGAGCAAAACCAATACCGCATTGTCAGCTATAAAATCCCCGATAAGACAGTTGACAAATAATTGAAACGAGACATATGACGAACTAATTTATGCACAAAATAATGTATGAAAAATAAATATGATACACAGTGACAAAAGTAGATCACTAAATTACAAGCCCCTGGCTTGGTAGAGACAAATACAAATTTATGTATATATATATATATGAATAATAAGTTCAGTCTAGATGGCCGATTGGTCTATACTGATAGACACAGTGCACTTGGTGTTGTCTTGATACACCAATGGCATACCTTAGAATCTCTGGAAGGATAGAACAAAAATTTGCATCCGCAAATTCACAGATTAAACATTGTTGCACTGATATTTAGAGCAGTTATGATATTTATATATATATTTATAATAAATTACGGAATTCAAAAGGCACTGACAAAAGGACCAATTCTTACAGAATCACGGCTATCTGAAACTTCCGGGAAATCATCGAACAATTTAAACAAAATTATTCCATATGACATATTTAGTTTCATGCGACAAATTGAAAAAAAATATACACAAAAGTGAAAGAATGGACAAGGTCTTACAGAAAAAGAAGATTATCAACAGCAAAAGACAGTTAAAAAGTCTGAAACGATATTTAACATCTTCAAACTTTGACTTTAATGAAACTGTGCCAATTGTAAAACAATGTACCGTTAAACGATGTATGACTTGTCCAAACTTAATAGAAGAAAGTACAATTTATTTATCATCTTTTATTGAAATATTGATAGCATAAAATGCGATAATATGAACACTGTAAAAAGAAAGATAACAAAAAAATAAATCCAAATATATTAAAAATTGAAAATCAAAACCAAAACACATCATGCAAATGGAACACAACTATTATATTCCTGACTAGTTTGCTCAGGTAGAAAATGGTGGATTAAAACATTTCTTATACATTGTTTGTAGCTAGAAAAAAAACTCTCACTTGTTTGACAGTCGTAGACAATACCAATATATTGACAACAATGTGTAAACAAAACAAACAAACAAAATTGAAAAGGACGATTTGTAACATAAAGTGTCGTTTTCTTAATTTTGGAAGAGATATATTCACTTCCAACATAAAATAAATGAAAGTACAATACATACATTGTATAATGCTTTTTTTCTTATTTAAGGGATTTTTACATAAATAAAGTGAATAATCATTTTAAACTATGGGAATGGAATTGAAATCGAACGTTTTTTTGTCTATCTGTAATTATTTTATATTAAACAACTGTTAAAAATGGTAGATAAACTATATTTCTAAGAACTATCGACATTTTTTTCGTATAATTTTGTGTCGATTAAATGTTGGAACGATTTCAGTTTTTAAGGATAATTAAATGTATTTAGAAGAATAATTAGAAAAACATCTGAAATGTGACTGTTTCCCTCGCCGTATATTAACTTCCCTCTGGCCGTGCTACTATTGAGAATCTAAATATAATTCTACATAAAATTCTCCGAAAGGTGATATCTCATGGTCTTAAGTTAAGAGAACCCCAAAACATCAAGACCATTGAGGACTCTACACAAGAGAAGGGCTTAACGAGAAGTTAAACTGGAATTTTTGTCAGAATGAGTCAAAACAGTCAGGTCTCTGATAAAACGTCGAATTGTTTAGTTTAGTCCGTTTTCAGAGACAAAGAAGCAGATAAATAAGGTCAATATGCTTTTGTTCCTGCAGACAAAACTTCATATAATACTATCTTTGTATGTTATAAATCGTAGTTCTACCAGTGTCTTTTTCAAGTGTCTTGGATCATAACTCCTACATGGCGTTAATGAACATTACACTAAATCTTAGGATTTGCCTTGTGTGTATATGCTATTTAAGTTATACAAAATTCCATGCACACAATGGTAAATTTCCAGTTCCTCTGCATGTTATATAAAGGAATTGTTTATTAGATGAACTCGGTTCGCAATGAAGGAGGGTCGTCAGAAATATCATGAAACTGTTTAATCGTGTAGTGGTATTAACCGTATGCTGAATTTTAAAATAACTGTAAAGAACACTCTGCATAATTTCAACTATCGATCTTTCTGTGAAATTAATTTTTTCAAAACTTTATATTTTTTAACCCTGTATGCCACCATTTCCCATGTGAAACTGAAAAATCGTCTTACAGAAATAATCCACAATGCTTTTCAATATACAAATGGTAGCATACGCTATAAATTTTTTACTTTGGGATACAATATAGCATATTTTGTTAGCAGTGAACAAAAATGTAAAGCATGTTACACAGGGAAAAAACTATTAGTATGCTGCAGTTTCTTATTGACAATAGATTTGTTGAATTTGTAATTGTCGACATTCCTATGGGAACGAACAGTTCGCCTCTCCCTGTCGACTTATAGTGATTTGCATCTATGTTGGAGCTAATTCATATACTTGTCAAACACAATAGAGACAATGAAGACACATTATAATATCACATTCAGATATATTGATGAAATTATTTGCTTTAACAATCCATTTTTTTCTGATTGGGTCCATTAATATATCCTACAAAACTAGAAATTAAAGAAAAAAAGACACGGCTTCCTCTTTTTTAGACTTAAAACACGAATTTGACATAAACAGTCATCTAAGAACCAGAATCTATAACACACTAGCCGATTTTAATTTAAATTTATAAATGTTCCCCACCGTAGTAGCATTATACCAAATCACCTGCATATGGGATATACATTTATCAACTCATTCGGTGTTCATACACTGCTACTCACTCTTTATAAAATTTCATTAGTGTCTGAGCAGAAAGATGATTACCAGGATTACAAAGAACCTCTCTTCCTTTATCGGAAGTTACCAAGACCTTGTTGATAAATATTCCGCACTAACTTCACAAATTATACATGATGGTCTTGAATTAAAGATGATAGGTACTGACGTTGTTTGTCTTCACCACGTGTTCCAGTATACTTTAATTTGTTGTTCTTAATTATTATCTTTAAGGTTACAGTTCAGTCCATTATTAGTAATAGCTGTTGGCGTGGCTTGGTACTTTTTGTTGTTCCGGTAATGTTTTTATTCTTGTCATTCATTAATGCTTATGTGCTAGTCTATATTATACCATTTTGTTTCTTTGTTGACATATATGTTTGTTTTAATTGTGATTAAGATTATAAGACTATGTTGACTGCTGTGCCGTTTGACATTATTATCTTTTATATCCGTTCGTTCTGTTGTTCAAACATTGATGTCAATATAATGGAATTTTATGCGACTGTCATAACATTGTGAGGTTTACTTAACTATGAAACCCAAGTTTTATCCACCGTTTTCTACGTAAGGAAATGCTCATAAAAAGTCTGGAAAATGACAGTTGTCAAGTTGTTTGATCAAGATGTGTTTAAGCATTTTAATTGCCCATTTAAAAAGATACTTTCTTATTAACATTTCCTTGGAACTCGGTATTTTTGTTATTTTACTTTGATCTTAGATGAAAGCTTTTTAATTTTTTCTATTTTAATCAAACAATATATAATTTAATTTTAGCTGAGTATTTGCAATAATTGCTGTTAATCCAGTTAATATGTTTGATGATGACCCCTGTTCAATTAAAAAAAAAATCCTGAAAAAAACTGATTGTTATTTTACATGTGTCATAAATAACACAATGGCTTATGCGACAATCAATGAGTAAACAAACAGAAAGTCAAACAGAAAGGTATAATTTGAGCTAATCGAACAACACGAAAAACTATATTGTAACTTCAGAATTACGAAAGGTTTGCAATTTTAATCTACTAGTTACAACAATATTTCAAAATGCAAAATAATACTTTAATCAATATTAAATATATTTTGGCACCTGTTGTTTAAAGATGATCTGCTTATCTCAATATTTGACGAATAAGACAGAACTCATGTTAACCTTAGAAACAGAATGAAATTCAAAAGGAGACTATTGTATGACTACAATCTCCTGTCCGATAAATGATGTTATCATACAGATTTGCCACTTCACTAGTTATATTATTAAAATATATGTTCAAATAGTTATCAAAGGTACCAGGATTATAATTTAGTACGCCAGATGCGCGTTTCTTCTACATAAGATTCATCAGTGACGCTCATATCAAAATATTTATAAAGCCAAACAAGTACAAAGTTGAAGAGCATTAAGGATCAAAAAGTCCAAAAAGTTGGGCCAAATACGGCTAAGGTTATATATGCCTGGGATAAGAAAATCCTTAGTTTTTCGTAAAATTCAAAGTTTTGTAAACAGGAAATTTATAAAATGACTACGTTATTGATATTCATGTCAACACCGAAATGTTGACTACTTGGCTGGTGATACCCTCGGGGAAGAAACGTTCACCAGCAGTGGCATCGACCCAGTGGTGTAAATAGTTATCAAAGGTACCAGGATTATAATTTAGTACGCCAAAAAATATTTTTGAAACGACATAATTAAACCCATTTTAAATTAATATAGAATATCTAAAGATGCATTTACATATGTGATAAGGAATATTACATAAATCAATCACCTTCTTAATTTAAGGATTTTAAAATCTTTAAATAGTCTGGTTTTTGAATAAGGTAACAAATTTTGTTTTGAACGACTATCATTTCCGTACATTAGTTTTACATTTTCTAGTTTATGTAATTCACTGCACGTAAACTCTTTTAAAACATTTGTGGTTTCGAACATATTAAATTATCTATTGAAGACATAATAAGTATTTCATCAGTATCCACACGGAATGGTAATCAGAAAGACTTCGAACTATACTGCGCAAACGTATATCCTTGTGTGAAACAAATTCATTTACATCAGAGGCGGAAATTACGAGATGTCATTTAAATCTGAAAAGTATAAATGAAACATATAAATGTTAAGATACTGCATGATATAATAGTATTGATTATTTTAAACTAACTTGTCAAAAGACATCATTTTGTCAAGTTTCATAGTGAAAATACATGGTGATCATGATGTATATAAGTGTGTTAGGACTGTTATATATATTTACTACTAGTGGTAATGTATTATTGTAATGTATTATTGTAATGAAGCACACATTGTATTTCAAATCTATTTTTTTGCAAACTCTATTTTAAATACAATATTTGAAAGAAAAAACAAAATCTGTGTATGAAGAATTTAAGTAAATATGATGCAGTCAAAATAGAATTGAGAATGGACACGGGAAATGTATCAAATAGATGTAACGTTTGCCTCCGTCAAACTAATTTGCCACGCCCCAGTAAAGCTTGTTCATACTGGTGGTTATTCCTATGAACTTTAAAGTGAGGTTTTGTTAGGAGATGATATATAATAGATAGATAGAGAATATCATATGGCTTATTCAATATCACATCTGTATCAACCCGAGACACCAATATAATCCCAAGAGCTCTGCTCGAGGGATTATATTGGTTGAGGGTTGATACGGTGTGTGATATTGAAAAAGTCATATCATATACACTTTATTATATACATATACTTCACTGAGATTTTTTTATGTGACATGACGTCATACTGATAAGGAGGTTTGAAATGACGTCATACAGATTATATGTTTGACATGACGTCATACAGATTAGGGGTTTGATAAAGCCTTTGCAACAGTGACTGCAATCGATTACGTGACGTCATACAGATTAAAGGTGTGATAAAGCCTTTGCAACCGTGCTGATATCGATATCATCACGGGTGGCTGATACAGCACGCTTGCCAATGATTGTATTACACATACAATTTATCTGTATTTACTACTAAGTATATAATAAATATATATATATATCGTCTATCAATTATTATGATCATATTTAAGGAAGGTGTATATATTCCATTTTCTTTATAATATTTGCATATATCATAAATCTTTGAAATGTTGATATTGCAAATAGTAAAGTTTTAAATAACCAATACCTCAAAATACAAGGCTATAGCACATATAAATCCAATCGATTTTAAACTGTTATTCGGACCAAATTATTATGATAATACACTCAGTTCTTTTGTATATCTATTTGGTGACCTGGTGACACTGATAGGTAATTAGAAATAAGTAATAATAGTTATTTTATAACACACATGAACGCCATGACTGTGTTAATATACTAAACTAATGAAACAAAGATAAAATCATTAAACCATGATAGGATTCTTTACCTGATGTACACTCAGTCTTTTTGTAGACGGATATTTTCTAGATAAATTTAAATCTACAAAGCAGTTTTGTAGCCGCCGCTATTTTAACCCGACGACAAGTTCTTATTTGAAAAGACATACAATTTGCCACCAAAGGATCTATTCTATTTATGCGCTCGTAAGCATTTTAGACTTTTTTTTGCCACCATGCACCTCCGATGATAATAAGGGGTAATTTTTATAACGTGCATTTTTCCCTTACATGTACAGTTATTCTGCCTACGTACAGTTAGGCATAGGAAAAAGGGGTTATTTGTGCTCTTATTTTATTAGTGAAAACTATAATAAAGTATGTTATATAATATTTCTGTGTAAATTTTGGATATAATATTGTTTCGTTATATTTTTTTAAGACTGAATGTCTTTGTTTTTGATATCTTTTTTAATACAATCATGTCTTGTCCTTTGAAGATACGTTCATTCACATCGTTGTTTTTAAACTTATTTCCAAGATAAGTTTTTTCAATTAAAACACATCGCCTCCTCTCCCTTTAATATCAAATAATTTTCGACTAAAAAGCTTAACGTAAAAACTACCGCAAGTTGCTTTAAGTTTCGATTTGTTAATGTTTGTTTTCAGCGGACGCTTGCTTTTTTTCCGCCTTAAGGCTTTTTATTACAAAAATAAATTCTGAGCATAAACATCGTGTATTTTCTTGTATATTTATAATAACACAGATATAAAAAAATAATTCCTTTAAAATGTAGTTGATATTAAGAAATAACTTTTGCTCGGTGTCGTCACGGGCTTTGTTTTATTATTGATTTTCTCGACTCTATCAAAATAACAGGTAATTATTTTTTGGTGCTTTTTTACCAGATTTCCAACTTTTTCTCATTGCCCAAACACAAGAGGAGTCACTGTGTATGTCTACTTCTTTAACACTTTAATCAAATTGGGCCATTTCGAAATTTAACAATAATTAATAATATTCAAAAACTCATATTATAAAAAAAAACATAATTCGAGTGCGTAATGTGATCATCAATAGCTTTTGTGAATATGTATGTTTACTTCAATGAAATCATATACATACTTATTTGTTCGCTATTTTTGTAATCGATGCTTGGCATTACGTTACCATATATATATATATATATATATATATATATATATATATATATATATATATATATATTATAAACCTATCATTTGCTGACAAATGTACATAGTCCGGATCTACGGAAATAAGTTTTAGAAAATGAAGACATTTATGCCACAGTTAGTGCTATTTTTACATCTGCTGTCTAGAAAACATAAACATATACATCATCAATCAATTAGTTGCAAAAATTGTGTTGACGGTCTCCAGAACATGTCTTGGAGTCTATATACTGAAGTTTGTTAAGTCGCACTTGTGAAATGAGGTAACTCTCAAATCTTTGAGCGCATAATTTGACTTCTTCCAGTTACTCTATCCATCGATTTAACACGTCTTATACTTGACTACCCTTGCATACTAATTATCAAGTTTGTCAATATATTCGAAGAATGTGGAGAACACCAGTTATCTAAATTTTACTGATGTGAAGTTAATAGATATAAGAAGATGTGGTATGAGTTCCAATGAGACAACTCTCCATCCAAGTAACAATTTCTAAAAGTACGGTCTTCAACACGGAGCCTTTGCTCCCAACAACAGCATGCAATAAAGGGGCCCAAATAGGACTAATGCAAAACTATTCAAACAGGGGGGGGGGGGGTGGGGGGGGGGAAACAATATAAAAAACGAGAAACGAGAAACACTAATAAATCACAGCAACAAACGACAACCTTTGAACATCAGGTTCCTGATTATTTTTAATGAACAGAGAAAGTAAACATGGATTCCTTTCTGGTTTAATCCTCACTGCAGAATCGTTTTGAGATCGGTTTAACTTATTGATTTAGAATGAATACATACTTTTGTTTAGGGGAACTATACAGTAAATGAAGAAAAAAGGTGGGTTGGACCGGGTTTAACGGCTAGCCAAACCCTCCGCTTTTTGACAATTTTGAAAAAAAAACATATCGCTGAAATAATAACACTATATCAATAGTTACGAACATACCGGTTCAAGACCTCTTTTTGATTGATTGAAAGAATATGTCTTCATCAAAATAAATTAAACGATAATCAATCCGGTAGAGGGTTTAGTATCATGCCATCATAAAATATACTGGAAAAATATAATGCCAAGACACTGGTTGTATATTACAATTTTATTTCTAAAGCGAAAACCTTTATACTGAATCAACATTAATTCAAATAGAACATCTTTATAGATTTGACTACAGTATTATAAGTAAATATCTTCTTTGTGAGTACGTCTGTACAAAGGTTTGATTTGCTTTTATGGCTGTGCCTCTTCGTATTACTAATTTGGCCTTCAGATGAATATTTGGTAATTGACCATGGGTCATAATTGATGTTTTTGCCATGTGATTCTGAACTTTCCGATTGTATATACTTGGAGTGCAGTATTTTTGTGATTTTACTTTCTTTCACCACATTTCAGACGAATAGTATGAGACATAAATTATTAATAAACAATTTGTAAACAGCATCATCTTATAGAATGTTGTCTTTAAAATTCCTTCTTTGATGTTAGATGTTATGGGAAATAAACATCTATCAGAATTTAAAATTCGTTTTTAGTAGTTGTAAATTGCCGTGACTGGTAAATGACAAAACATCAAGATTGAAGTTTTCATGTCTTCGCAAAGAGTTCCTACTTAATAATTCCCTCTGAAAAATGTATAATTTGAAATCATTTTTCAAGCAGAATCAATGATGATTTCATTAAGGAAATCCCTAAAACTTGAAAATTTTAAAGGTTACTTTATATACTGCTAATACTATTCAGTACATCATTAACAACCAATAAAACGCAGATTCTGTATGATTAAAAAAATATTAAACAATTCAGGAACTCCAAAGCAAATTTAAAAGGGTTTGTTCATGAAACTTAACAAAATCAAGCTGTCAATAAATGAAATAGATGAAAACAATTATAAATAGACTTAGTTTATACTCTTCGGCATTTTGTTCTTTCAACTATGTAACTATGCAACTATAAGACAAAAATGTTTTGGGATTGATATATCATGGGGTAATGTAGTATTATGTTAATAACGTAGTATAAATATATTGTACAGGATAGTTGTATTCTGTTTTGGTGGTCCATCATAATAGTTATAGCACCATTCTGTACCTAAAGGTTGCACTTTGTAAACAAAGCCGTTTCACAAGTCACGCCTCTTTTGGGGAGATATATAATATTCAAAGATATTTTAATATGTTAACGTACTGGGTCCTAGATATGATCTGTGTTTCATCTCATTGAGACATAATTTGGGAATGTTACCAGTATAGATAACTATGATAGCGCCTAAAATTTAGCTCATAGGAAGTCCAAAAGTTGAGGTAGGGGTATTTTTTTGTTTAAGTAAGAGTTAAGCTCTTAGAAGTTCAGGGCATATACATGACTAGAATTCTTTGACAAATGTTTGAAATTACCTGAGTTTCATTAGACCTTTGATAACAGTAACAAAAAGATTATTTACTTAATATTTTATGGTATTAGGTCTGTTCGTGCCCAATACACTTTCCCACCTTGCAGGTTCGCACCTCGCACGTTCGCACCCAAGGTCCGTTCGCACTCTACTCATTCGCGCTCAATTTTAATTCAAATTCAAGTTGAATAATTGGAAAATCATGATTGTTGTTTTAAATTGCTTTGGTGTAAATACTGAATGTATTTTATATAGCTTGGTATGAGTAAAACATTGAAGATTTTAAAGGAAAAACACAAAAGATAATTGTTTTTAACAGCTTGGTCCCTTTGATCTGAAACAACGAAACAATAAAATATAGGAACCAAAATATAGCAATCCACTATTATAACCAAAACATGATAAAATCTATTCAACACACAGAAAAAAACATAGTCAGAATCTCACTTCATTTTGAAACAAGTCAATAATGTTGCCGCACAGCTCTATATTTTGACATTTGAATAAAATAATAGTTCATATCACTTTCCGTTATTGGATACATTTTTTCACGAAACTTCATCGTAAAAGTGGCACAATTTTAGCCGCAAAGTGAGTTCCTATGGCAAATTACATTGTCTATATCTACAGAACTGCAACCTGAATAATTATTCAAAACATTAATCGAGATTTTAGTGTGATACAATATTCTTTGAAATATTAAAAAAAAATACTTTCGGATGAAGTAATTACCCATTAAAACTTGTATCGGTATTGTTATTTAACATCAACACAGTATTAAAATACCTTTCCTAACACGTCTATAAGACAACATCAAGAGGGATATCAAATCGAGGACTTATTTGCACACAAAAAAAGTGTTTTTCACTCTACAAATCCACTAGAAAATAATTTTTATAATATTTTCTCATCATCGTATTTTTGAAAATGAAAAACATTAATGAATTTTTTGTATCACTTTGATGTATCCACTAACAAATGTGAAAACTATCAATTAAACATGAAATTAAGGTATCTTCGAATATTAAAATGCTTAATTACCCATCATTTTTGGAGAGGCAGTTCCGGTTAAATCTATTTCGTTATCAACATGCATATACTACGTATCTATGATATAAAACAGACGTGTTGCAATGTCTTTTTTCTATGCAAAATACCTTTTTACGCTTTAAAAGGAAAAGAAAAACCATAAGTGACATGAAGACACAAATAGTACCAACATTCCAAGCATAAACCACAACCTGAAAAAGATCAGAGAGTATACAACACTATTACAAAACTAAGACGTCTGTAATTGATTTGGCAGACGTTCATCGTTGCGTAGCGACAGTCATTATTTTAAAGCGATTTCAAAAAGTATAACCTCATTCATTTATATCCCAAGAACGATATTCAAAGCCACAAATGTCTCTGTAAACCTTTTACTGCTTGTAAACTAAACAACCAATTTAGAATTCAAAAAAATGTCAATATTCAACATTCAACAACTGATTTATAGAATTGAGAAGGCACAATTTTGTATTTGTCCATCGCTTCTGTATACATTTTTGATTTCAAAACTCATTAGAAAATTCATAAAAGAGAAAAACAAAAGATACAAGAAAATGATACAATTTGAACGAGTTGTATTGCAAAGTATGAGTAATAAAGAAATAAGAACAGTTTGTAAATAGAACATCTGATAAAAGATTTCATTTTAAAATATTTTCAAAACGAAATCTATAGGAATTTAAATGTCTTATTAGTATCTGTAAAATGGTACATTCTTACACATTCTTTCACATTCTTAATTGATAATTATCTCTAACAGAATATATATTATCATTTTTCAATCAGAATCAATGAGGAATTTATAACTTGTATAGCGTCATTGTCGAAATCTAAAAAATATGATAAAGGCTAGTTTCTTTACTGCTAACACTATTTATTACACCACTAACAACCAATCAAAATAAGGTTGTTGTATGATATATAACAAAAAAATATAATAACAAAAAAAACATATTCAAAATGGAGCAGTTCATGGAATCTAATACACTCTAGCTCTGTCAATCAACGTAACAATTGAATACAATAATCATACATTGACTTTATTAATTCTCTTGGACGGGTTGCTGTCAACTTTACAGTGGATATAGCTAGGCATAATGTTAAACATCAATGTTTTAGGATTGATATATCTAATGATGTCGTGGGGTAATGTATTATTTTGATAACCTAGTACACATATTTTATTGAATGGCTTTATTCTAATTTTGCGTAAATATAAAATTTTGATCCTGGTATCTATGATGAGTTTATTTGGTAGTCTATCACTACAGTATTATCATCCTTTTGTATTTAAATATATATGCAGAACATTTATAGAAATTTGATGGTGAAACAATATTCTTCGGATGAAATAATTTCCCCTTTCTAGGTTTAAATGGATTCAAATATACCAGGTTTATAATATATAGATATCATTAGGTACATTACTTTTGTATTAAGATAGAATTTGTTCTTTTCACACTTTGTCAATTTTCTACGTACACTTTGATGTTTCTAGTTTTACCCTAACAACTTATAATGTAAAGTTCCCAGTAGAAAGGTTTCTCTATTTTGACATGAAATAAATAAGTCATTGCCATACTACATTTCTAGCAGATGTTTTAGAATATCCAGACAACTTTAATGTAACGATTTTATCACTTCTTCTTCTGTACTGCTTTAGATTATAAGGCTGTCAATTGTTAAGTAAAATTACAAAAATACTGAACCACGAGGAAAATTCAAAACGTAAAGTCCCTAATCAAAAATCAAAGGACAAAACATATCAAACGAATGGACAATAACTGCCATATTCCTAACTTGGTACCGGCATTTTCAAATGTAGAAAATGGTGGATTGAACCTGGTTTTATTGCACTAAACCTCTAACTTTTATGACAGTCGCATCAAATCCCGTTATTTTTATAACGATGCGTGAGCAAAACAGATATGATAGGTCAAATAGGCAAAATATGGTTACAGAAGTCATCACTGTGTAACAATCTCAAGACAAACAAACATATATACAAAAAAAAGCAAAAAATGCATCTATCAAATTTAAAAAACACATTCCTTGTTACGCGTGTTTGGAGTCAGAAAATGCAAACGTCACAAAAAGAAATTCTATCTTTCAATGTCTATTCAAAACAATTATAATTTCACATGTATAATGGTGGTATGCAGGGTTATAAAATCAAAACTTATGTTAGAATTAATTACAGAAACAGACCGAGATTAAAACTTATCCAGCAGTTCTTTAGAATGTGTAAGAATCCATATATGGTTAATACTACTATGCGAATGAAATAATTTTGTCGTTTGTCGTGCAAAGTAGTATCAAATTTATAATAGAACAATAACATAATGAAATAAAATAGAACAATAACATAATGCCAGGATCTTTAAAAGTACAGAGTCGCGTTATAAGAAAAAGAAAAAAAAAAGTCAGATATACAAAAGACACCAGCAAAAATGAAAGATAATATAAACACATTGACGGGATGTGTAAGTACCGAGCCACGTCAAATGTTTATTACATAAAACAGACCAAACAGTAAATTTTAATCTAATATTAATAATTGAACAAAGACAAATAAAAGAACAATATAACACGATGTACTAAGATTTTAAACATCGTCAGTACGCAGAATCTATACATCAAGACCATCATGTATTATTTGTGATGTTGATACGGAATATTAATCAACAAGTTCTTGGTACCTTCCGATGACCTTTTTTAGAAAAAGGACGAGACGTTCTTTGACACACCCCTAGTTCATCAAATTTCTGCTCAGACAGATGTTTTACAAAGTCTGAGTTGGAGCTGCAAACTCTTCAATATCGAATAAGTTGGGAAATATATATCCCATATGCAGGTGAAGTTGGTATATTGCTACTAAGGTGGGGGAAATGTATAATTTCAAAATTAAAATCGTCTAGTTTATCATAGATTCTGGTACTGAGATGACTGTGTGTGTCAAATTCGAGATAAAAGTCTAAAAATGAAGCGGAGGATGACGTGTCTGTTTTTTCTTTAATTTCTAGTTCTGGGGGACATATTAATGGAACCCAATCAATAAAGTTCGGATTGTTAATGAAAAGAACATCATCAATATATCTTAAAGTGAAATTAAATAATCTGGTTTCTTTGATCTTCTTGAATGCATTTGGCTAAACTGTAAAATAGCCTTACATCTTCTTTTTTTTCTTTTTTTTTTACATTAATTTTCGAATACACGTCAAAGTCCAATTAACTTTTAAAATTATGACAGTACTATATGTCATACTTACCTGAGGAAGGCGAATTCAGAATAAGTTGTAAATCGCTTGATGTTATTTATAAGACAGAAAGTAAAACAACAAAAATACCGAACCCCAAGGAAAAATCAAAACGGAAAGACGTTTATCAATGGTAAATTGTAATGATGCGAAAACAACTGTCATAGTCCTGACCTGGTAAAGGCATTTAAAGAAGGTTTGAAATAATTGGAAAGATATATACGAAATAGGAAAATATATTCCCAACGGCCAACATCTCAGAATTCAAGTTAAAAAGTGTTTATTGTAGAATTGAAATCTGCAGTTTCTGTCCGTTTTTCAAGCAAATTAGAGACCTCAATTACAGAATGTTTATCTCACATTGAAACTCCACGGTTTGTTCACTCCCAGGCGTACATAGAGGTTAGGACACATCCTGTTGTAATGTAGGTTTTTAACGCTTTTCCACTTTGAATTTGGTGATGACACGCTACTATGACGTACTTTACTTTGCAATTGGTAATTCTACGAGTTTTGCATCTTCTGATAAAATCTGTTTAACATATTAAATAATTAGCAAATATTAATATTATTTAGAGTTTTAATTTCCACATCAGACTCTTTGAACTCTTCAAACTGGTGCTGTTATCTAAAAAATAAAATTCAGGTTATAAGTTTTTGTAAAATAATCATCAAATACTACCTTACCAATCAGGGTTCTCACTCTTTTTTTATAATAACTGATATTTTATATATATTTTACAAATATACGTATTTTGTAAGATTAAGCTGATGCAATTGTTAACAGTGTATTAAAGAGACTCACATGGTTTTATCTATATTTTATCTTTAAATAAGTCAAGGGAGAAGTGATTTATAATATATGTTGCAACTCTACACATGCCTTTGATGGAGACATATCAGGTTTGTTATTTTTTAATTTGTCACTCAATATTAACAATATTTAAATATATAAACGTATAATATTTATGAACATTTTTTCTTTTAAGCTTTTGCGGATATAAATGTAGCATTAAGGAAGCCAACAAAGCTTTCTTCCACATTTGAACAATATTACTCTACATTTGCCCTGGATGGAGATAGGTCCGATAGATCAGTTCATGGGGCTTTTATCTGCGCGCAGTCAGACAGTAATGTAACGATTTTATCACTTCTTCTTCTGTACTGCTTTAGATTATAAGGCTGTCAATTGTTAAGTAAAATTACAAAAATACTGAACCACGAGGAAAATTCAAAACGTAAAGTCCCTAATCAAAAATCAAAGGACAAAACATATCAAACGAATGGACAATAACTGCCATATTCCTAACTTGGTACCGGCATTTTCAAATGTAGAAAATGGTGGATTGAACCTGGTTTTATTGCACTAAACCTCTAACTTTTATGACAGTCGCATCAAATCCCGTTATTTTTATAACGATGCGTGAGCAAAACAGATATGATAGGTCAAATAGGCAAAATATGGTTACAGAAGTCATCACTGTGTAACAATCTCAAGACAAACAAACATATATACAAAAAAAAAGCAAAAAATGCATCTATCAAATTTAAAAAACACATTCCTTGTTACGCGTGTTTGGAGTCAGAAAATGCAAACGTCACAAAAAGAAATTCTATCTTTCAATGTCTATTCAAAACAATTATAATTTCACATGTATAATGGTGGTATGCAGGGTTATAAAATCAAAACTTATGTTAGAATTAATTACAGAAACAGACCGAGATTAAAACTTATCCAGCAGTTCTTAGAATGTGTAAGAATCCATATATGGTTAATACTACTATGCGAATGAAATAATTTTGTCGTTTGTCGTGCAAAGTAGTATCAAATTTATAATAGAACAATAACATAATGAAATAAAATAGAACAATAACATAATGCCAGGATCTTTAAAAGTACAGAGTCGCGTTATAAGAAAAAAAAGAAAAAAAGTCAGATATACAAAAGACACCAGCAAAAATGAAAGATAATATAAACACATTGACGGGATGTGTAAGTACCGAGCCACGTCAAATGTTTATTACATAAACAGACCAAACAGTAAATTTTAATCTAATATTAATAATTGAACAAAGACAAATAAAAGAACAATATAACACGATGTACTAAGATTTTAAACATCGTCAGTACGCAGAATCTATACATCAAGACCATCATGTATTATTTGTGATGTTGATACGGAATATTAATCAACAAGTTCTTGGTACCTTCCGATGACCTTTTTTAGAAAAAGGACGAGACGTTCTTTGACACACCCCTAGTTCATCAAATTTCTGCTCAGACAGATGTTTTACAAAGTCTGAGTTGGAGCTGCAAACTCTTCAATATCGAATAAGTTGGGAAATATATATCCCATATGCAGGTGAAGTTGGTATATTGCTACTAAGGTGGGGGAAATGTATAATTTCAAAATTAAAATCGTCTAGTTTATCATAGATTCTGGTACTGAGATGACTGTGTGTGTCAAATTCGAGATAAAAGTCTAAAAATGAAGCGGAGGATGACGTGTCTGTTTTTTCTTTAATTTCTAGTTCTGGGGGACATATTAATGGAACCCAATCAATAAAGTTCGGATTGTTAATGAAAAGAACATCATCAATATATCTTAAGTGAAATTAAATAATCTGGTTTCTTTGATCTTCTTGAATGCATTTGGCTAAACTGTAAAATAGCCTTACATCTTCTTTTTTTTTCTTTTTTTTTTACATTAATTTTCGAATACACGTCAAAGTCCAATATCTTTTTAAAATTATGACAGTACTATATGTCATACTTACCTGAGGAAGGCGAATTCAGAATAAGTTGTAAATCGCTTGATGTTATTTATAAGACAGAAAGTAAAACAACAAAAATACCGAACCCCCAAGGAAAAATCAAAACGGAAAGACGTTTATCAATGGTAAATTGTAATGATGCGAAAACAACTGTCATAGTCCTGACCTGGTATAGGCATTTAAAGAAGGTTTGAAATAATTGGAAAGATATATACGAAATAGGAAAATATATTCCCAACGGCCAACATCTCAGAATTCAAGTTAAAAAGTGTTTATTGTAGAATTGAAATCTGCAGTTTCTGTCCGTTTTTCAAGCAAATTAGAGACCTCAATTACAGAATGTTTATCTCACATTGAAACTCCACGGTTTGTTCACTCCCAGGCGTACATAGAGGTTAGGACACATCCTGTTGTAATGTAGGTTTTTAACGCTTTTCCACTTTGAATTTGATGATGACACGCTACTATGACGTACTTTACTTTGCAATTGGTAATTCTACGAGTTTTGCATCTTCTGATAAAATCTGTTTAACATATTAAATAATTAGCAAATATTAATATTATTTAGAGTTTTTAATTTCCACATCAGACTCTTTGAACTCTTCAAACTGGTGCTGTTATCTAAAAAATAAAATTCAGGTTATAAGTTTTTGTAAAATAATCATCAAATACTACCTTACCAATCAGGGTTCTCACTCTTTTTTTATAATAACTGATATTTTATATATATTTTACAAATATACGTATTTTGTAAGATTAAGCTGATGCAATTGTTAACAGTGTATTAAAGAGACTCACATGGTTTTATCTATATTTTATCTTTAAATAAGTCAAGGGAGAAGTGATTTATAATATATGTTGCAACTCTACACATGCCTTTGATGGAGACATATCAGGTTTGTTATTTTTTAATTTGTCACTCAATATTAACAATATTTAAATATATAAACGTATAATATTTATGAACATTTTTTTCTTTTAAGCTTTTGCGGATATAAATGTAGCATTAAGGAAGCCAACAAAGCTTTCTTCCACATTTGAACAATATTACTCTACATTTGCCCTGGATGGAGATAGGTCCGATAGATCAGTTCATGGGCTTTTATCTGCGCGCAGTCAGACAGTCTTGATAATCAACATTCATGGTGGGTAGTCGACCTTCAAAATGTTTATGTCATTAATGATATAGATATTTTTGGACGTACAGATTGTTGCCGTAAGTGTTATTATGTTCTCTGGTTTACTATAATATACAAATACAGCACAATATTTTAGTATAAAAAGTACATGTGACCTACTTCAAGATATACATACGTGAATAGCATAAAAAAAATATAAGATAAAACATTTTGATTGCATGGTCATAAATATAACATTTTGATATTTATAAGTGCAAAAACTGATCGCTCATTGCGCGCATTAGGGTTCTCAGAATTCTGGTATGTATACTAAAATAACATCTTCTACACAATTATTATGGAAGATGATATTTTGAAGTCAGACCAATCTGAGAATTATCTTTTATAAGTAGTTTATTTTAAAGTAGGAGAGCTGCTTTCAAGGCGGGAAAATTCAAAAGTAATGACTGCCAAAATATACGTTTTTCAATATATTAATAACTGAAAGTTAATTACTACTAATAGTGTTGACTTCCAATGATTGAATTACGATATGCCCAGTATATAATTGAGTAATTTAAGAGGGGGACATTTATAATACGAAAATTATTTGATTATTTTTGAGAAAAAAAGTAAAACGAAAGAGGAGCGAAAGATAAAACGGAAAATTCAAAACCCCAAGCACATCAAACAATGGTCAACAACTTTCATATTCCTAACTTGGTACAGGCATTTATCTTAAAAAGGAAAAGAGGTAAATCATAAGTCGAAAGAGGACCATAACATAAATGTAAATGATATCATTAACAATACAAAAAGTTGGCTATTTAACAGAAAAAGAACCAACAGTAGAACCAAACCCAAACAATGTATAAGAGCTACTCACGAGGATAGTACATAAAAAAAAATCCGTACTGACATGCAAGTGTCGATG
>NW_027266952.1:0-21390 GCF_963676685.1 Mytilus edulis | reverse complement strand
AATCCGAAATAAACGTCCCATCGCTATTTTTTACAAACTGTCAATCATTAGAAAGTATTGATCAATCAACCAAATCATGATCAGAGTGATCAAATCATGATCACATTGATTAAATCATGATTAGAGATTGACCGATCGATCAATCTATCAAGTGTTGATATCAGACAAGTAATCAATCAAGTGCAGAATCCGAAATAAACGTCCCATCGCTATTTTTACAAACTGTCAATCATTAGAAAGTATTGATCAATCAACCAAATCATGATCAGAGTGATCAAATCATGATCACATGGATTAAATCATGATTACAGATTGATCGATCGATCAATCAATCAAGTGTTGATATCAGACAAGTAATCAATCAAGTGCAGAATCCGAAATAAACGTCCCATCGCTATTTTTACAAACTGTCAATCATTCGATTAATCAATCAATCAAACGATCGATCAATTGATTGATTGATCAATCATGATCACAAACCATCAATCAACCAATACACGTATCGTCTCCATTGAATTTATGAAAGAAAAAAACTTTAATTCGCTTTTATTATGGCACCCTCAACGGAGTTGGGGTGACATATTGTTATTGTTCGTTTCTTTTTTTCTTCTTATTATTATTATATTTATTCTTCCACACTTTTTTGTCCATTCTATTTCTCGGAATTGGCTTGAACAATATTGATGGAACTATACCATAATGTAGACCACCACATTCTATAGTGCAGTGGGATATGGCACCATCAAGATGGCTCCCGTTGCCATGGAAACGAAACAAATGTGAAAAAATCCCGTTTTTAAAATATAACAACAATTCCACGCATATCGTAATCAGGAGTATGTGCACGTAATGCTGTACTGCTAACCTGTACTAGAATATGCTAGAATAAAAATATGTATTTTATTTAACGTGCTTCTTTTCTATACAACAATCGCGCTTTTAAGAGAAAATCGCCACCGACAGAATGAGAAACACTCAGAGTACATATTACTGACATTTCTGCACTTGCGTTAAAGTACATATCAGTGAATGACACACCTGTTAAAATCTACACATTAGCTGAAATCAATCGATAAACATGTAATTTAATTGTACACGATAAGTTACATGTATTGTGTGATACGCGAGCTATTGAAGAATAAATTGAACAGTTAGTACGCCGCTCCGTCAATATATACACGTGTTGTCTGTCCAACGTCCCCTCTAGAAAGAATATTAATATGCTAAGTCCACGATAATATCCTTGAGTATCACGTGACACCACCTTCCTACTTGCGCGCGTGTCTAATTTTAGATTTAAAAGGATTCCCAAACTATGTATAGAACTGAAACGTATTCAACGGAAGAGAAAAAAAAAAGGGGGGGGGGGGGTTGTTGTAGTGTGTGTGAAGAAATGCTGATTCCCACATGTATAATAGATATTTGACTTTTGTACACTCATAAGTATTGATGCTACTGTGACCATGTGCAGTACGGGGTGCCATCCTCAGCTATTGCTAGCAATAGCAAATCTAGTGTTAGAATAACTCAGTCGCAATTCATTTTTTTTTTTCGGATGTAAGAGTTGTTCTCAATACTACATGTACAATTGTGCGTGAGATATTTGTCACTGAACAGCACGAAACATATAGAAAATGAAGAAAAAAACCATGCAAAATATGTCATTTTCGGCTATAGAAAGTATTGATCAATCAACCAAATCATGATCAGAGTGATCAAATCATGATCACATTGATTAAATCATGATTAGAGATTGATCGATCGATCAATCTATCAAGTGTTGATATCAGACAAGTAATCAATCAAGTGCAGAATCCGAAATAAACGTCCCATCGCTATTTTTTACAAACTGTCAATCATTAGAAAGTATTGATCAATCAACCAAATCATGATCAGAGTGATCAAATCATGATCACATTGATTAAATCATGATTAGAGATTGACCGATCGATCAATCTATCAAGTGTTGATATCAGACAAGTAATCAATCAAGTGCAGAATCCGAAATAAACGTCCCATCGCTATTTTTACAAACTGTCAATCATTAGAAAGTATTGATCAATCAACCAAATCATGATCAGAGTGATCAAATCATGATCACATGGATTAAATCATGATTACAGATTGATCGATCGATCAATCAATCAAGTGTTGATATCAGACAAGTAATCAATCAAGTGCAGAATCCGAAATAAACGTCCCATCGCTATTTTTACAAACTGTCAATCATTCGATTAATCAATCAATCAAACGATCGATCAATTGATTGATTGATCAATCATGATCACAAACCATCAATCAACCAATACACGTATCGTCTCCATTGAATTTATGAAAGAAAAAAACTTTAATTCGCTTTTATTATGGCACCCTCAACGGAGTTGGGGTGACATATTGTTATTGTTCGTTTCTTTTTTTCTTCTTATTATTATTATATTTATTCTTCCACACTTTTTTGTCCATTCTATTTCTCGGAATTGGCTTGAACAATATTGATGGAACTATACCATAATGTAGACCACCACATTCTATAGTGCAGTGGGATATGGCACCATCAAGATGGCTCCCGTTGCCATGGAAACGAAACAAATGTGAAAAAATCCCGTTTTTAAAATATAACAACAATTCCACGCATATCGTAATCAGGAGTATGTGCACGTAATGCTGTACTGCTAACCTGTACTAGAATATGCTAGAATAAAAATATGTATTTTATTTAACGTGCTTCTTTTCTATACAACAATCGCGCTTTTAAGAGAAAATCGCCACCGACAGAATGAGAAACACTCAGAGTACATATTACTGACATTTCTGCACTTGCGTTAAAGTACATATCAGTGAATGACACACCTGTTAAAATCTACACATTAGCTGAAATCAATCGATAAACATGTAATTTAATTGTACACGATAAGTTACATGTATTGTGTGATACGCGAGCTATTGAAGAATAAATTGAACAGTTAGTACGCCGCTCCGTCAATATATACACGTGTTGTCTGTCCAACGTCCCCTCTAGAAAGAATATTAATATGCTAAGTCCACGATAATATCCTTGAGTATCACGTGACACCACCTTCCTACTTGCGCGCGTGTCTAATTTTAGATTTAAAAGGATTCCCAAACTATGTATAGAACTGAAACGTATTCAACGGAAGAGAAAAAAAAAAGGGGGGGGGGGGTTGTTGTAGTGTGTGTGAAGAAATGCTGATTCCCACATGTATAATAGATATTTGACTTTTGTACACTCATAAGTATTGATGCTACTGTGACCATGTGCAGTACGGGGTGCCATCCTCAGCTATTGCTAGCAATAGCAAATCTAGTGTTAGAATAACTCAGTCGCAATTCATTTTTTTTTTTCGGATGTAAGAGTTGTTCTCAATACTACATGTACAATTGTGCGTGAGATATTTGTCACTGAACAGCACGAAACATATAGAAAATGAAGAAAAAAACCATGCAAAATATGTCATTTTCGGCTATAGAAAGTATTGATCAATCAACCAAATCATGATCAGAGTGATCAAATCATGATCACATTGATTAAATCATGATTAGAGATTGATCGATCGATCAATCTATCAAGTGTTGATATCAGACAAGTAATCAATCAAGTGCAGAATCCGAAATAAACGTCCCATCGCTATTTTTTACAAACTGTCAATCATTAGAAAGTATTGATCAATCAACCAAATCATGATCAGAGTGATCAAATCATGATCACATTGATTAAATCATGATTAGAGATTGACCGATCGATCAATCTATCAAGTGTTGATATCAGACAAGTAATCAATCAAGTGCAGAATCCGAAATAAACGTCCCATCGCTATTTTTACAAACTGTCAATCATTAGAAAGTATTGATCAATCAACCAAATCATGATCAGAGTGATCAAATCATGATCACATGGATTAAATCATGATTACAGATTGATCGATCGATCAATCAATCAAGTGTTGATATCAGACAAGTAATCAATCAAGTGCAGAATCCGAAATAAACGTCCCATCGCTATTTTTACAAACTGTCAATCATTCGATTAATCAATCAATCAAACGATCGATCAATTGATTGATTGATCAATCATGATCACAAACCATCAATCAACCAATACACGTATCGTCTCCATTGAATTTATGAAAGAAAAAAACTTTAATTCGCTTTTATTATGGCACCCTCAACGGAGTTGGGGTGACATATTGTTATTGTTCGTTTCTTTTTTTCTTCTTATTATTATTATATTTATTCTTCCACACTTTTTTGTCCATTCTATTTCTCGGAATTGGCTTGAACAATATTGATGGAACTATACCATAATGTAGACCACCACATTCTATAGTGCAGTGGGATATGGCACCATCAAGATGGCTCCCGTTGCCATGGAAACGAAACAAATGTGAAAAAATCCCGTTTTTAAAATATAACAACAATTCCACGCATATCGTAATCAGGAGTATGTGCACGTAATGCTGTACTGCTAACCTGTACTAGAATATGCTAGAATAAAAATATGTATTTTATTTAACGTGCTTCTTTTCTATACAACAATCGCGCTTTTAAGAGAAAATCGCCACCGACAGAATGAGAAACACTCAGAGTACATATTACTGACATTTCTGCACTTGCGTTAAAGTACATATCAGTGAATGACACACCTGTTAAAATCTACACATTAGCTGAAATCAATCGATAAACATGTAATTTAATTGTACACGATAAGTTACATGTATTGTGTGATACGCGAGCTATTGAAGAATAAATTGAACAGTTAGTACGCCGCTCCGTCAATATATACACGTGTTGTCTGTCCAACGTCCCCTCTAGAAAGAATATTAATATGCTAAGTCCACGATAATATCCTTGAGTATCACGTGACACCACCTTCCTACTTGCGCGCGTGTCTAATTTTAGATTTAAAAGGATTCCCAAACTATGTATAGAACTGAAACGTATTCAACGGAAGAGAAAAAAAAAAGGGGGGGGGGGGGTTGTTGTAGTGTGTGTGAAGAAATGCTGATTCCCACATGTATAATAGATATTTGACTTTTGTACACTCATAAGTATTGATGCTACTGTGACCATGTGCAGTACGGGGTGCCATCCTCAGCTATTGCTAGCAATAGCAAATCTAGTGTTAGAATAACTCAGTCGCAATTCATTTTTTTTTTTCGGATGTAAGAGTTGTTCTCAATACTACATGTACAATTGTGCGTGAGATATTTGTCACTGAACAGCACGAAACATATAGAAAATGAAGAAAAAAACCATGCAAAATATGTCATTTTCGGCTATAGAAAGTATTGATCAATCAACCAAATCATGATCAGAGTGATCAAATCATGATCACATTGATTAAATCATGATTAGAGATTGATCGATCGATCAATCTATCAAGTGTTGATATCAGACAAGTAATCAATCAAGTGCAGAATCCGAAATAAACGTCCCATCGCTATTTTTTACAAACTGTCAATCATTAGAAAGTATTGATCAATCAACCAAATCATGATCAGAGTGATCAAATCATGATCACATTGATTAAATCATGATTAGAGATTGACCGATCGATCAATCTATCAAGTGTTGATATCAGACAAGTAATCAATCAAGTGCAGAATCCGAAATAAACGTCCCATCGCTATTTTTACAAACTGTCAATCATTAGAAAGTATTGATCAATCAACCAAATCATGATCAGAGTGATCAAATCATGATCACATGGATTAAATCATGATTACAGATTGATCGATCGATCAATCAATCAAGTGTTGATATCAGACAAGTAATCAATCAAGTGCAGAATCCGAAATAAACGTCCCATCGCTATTTTTACAAACTGTCAATCATTCGATTAATCAATCAATCAAACGATCGATCAATTGATTGATTGATCAATCATGATCACAAACCATCAATCAACCAATACACGTATCGTCTCCATTGAATTTATGAAAGAAAAAAACTTTAATTCGCTTTTATTATGGCACCCTCAACGGAGTTGGGGTGACATATTGTTATTGTTCGTTTCTTTTTTTCTTCTTATTATTATTATATTTATTCTTCCACACTTTTTTGTCCATTCTATTTCTCGGAATTGGCTTGAACAATATTGATGGAACTATACCATAATGTAGACCACCACATTCTATAGTGCAGTGGGATATGGCACCATCAAGATGGCTCCCGTTGCCATGGAAACGAAACAAATGTGAAAAAATCCCGTTTTTAAAATATAACAACAATTCCACGCATATCGTAATCAGGAGTATGTGCACGTAATGCTGTACTGCTAACCTGTACTAGAATATGCTAGAATAAAAATATGTATTTTATTTAACGTGCTTCTTTTCTATACAACAATCGCGCTTTTAAGAGAAAATCGCCACCGACAGAATGAGAAACACTCAGAGTACATATTACTGACATTTCTGCACTTGCGTTAAAGTACATATCAGTGAATGACACACCTGTTAAAATCTACACATTAGCTGAAATCAATCGATAAACATGTAATTTAATTGTACACGATAAGTTACATGTATTGTGTGATACGCGAGCTATTGAAGAATAAATTGAACAGTTAGTACGCCGCTCCGTCAATATATACACGTGTTGTCTGTCCAACGTCCCCTCTAGAAAGAATATTAATATGCTAAGTCCACGATAATATCCTTGAGTATCACGTGACACCACCTTCCTACTTGCGCGCGTGTCTAATTTTAGATTTAAAAGGATTCCCAAACTATGTATAGAACTGAAACGTATTCAACGGAAGAGAAAAAAAAAAGGGGGGGGGGGGGGTTGTTGTAGTGTGTGTGAAGAAATGCTGATTCCCACATGTATAATAGATATTTGACTTTTGTACACTCATAAGTATTGATGCTACTGTGACCATGTGCAGTACGGGGTGCCATCCTCAGCTATTGCTAGCAATAGCAAATCTAGTGTTAGAATAACTCAGTCGCAATTCATTTTTTTTTTTCGGATGTAAGAGTTGTTCTCAATACTACATGTACAATTGTGCGTGAGATATTTGTCACTGAACAGCACGAAACATATAGAAAATGAAGAAAAAAACCATGCAAAATATGTCATTTTCGGCTATAGAAAGTATTGATCAATCAACCAAATCATGATCAGAGTGATCAAATCATGATCACATTGATTAAATCATGATTAGAGATTGATCGATCGATCAATCTATCAAGTGTTGATATCAGACAAGTAATCAATCAAGTGCAGAATCCGAAATAAACGTCCCATCGCTATTTTTTACAAACTGTCAATCATTAGAAAGTATTGATCAATCAACCAAATCATGATCAGAGTGATCAAATCATGATCACATTGATTAAATCATGATTAGAGATTGACCGATCGATCAATCTATCAAGTGTTGATATCAGACAAGTAATCAATCAAGTGCAGAATCCGAAATAAACGTCCCATCGCTATTTTTACAAACTGTCAATCATTAGAAAGTATTGATCAATCAACCAAATCATGATCAGAGTGATCAAATCATGATCACATGGATTAAATCATGATTACAGATTGATCGATCGATCAATCAATCAAGTGTTGATATCAGACAAGTAATCAATCAAGTGCAGAATCCGAAATAAACGTCCCATCGCTATTTTTACAAACTGTCAATCATTCGATTAATCAATCAATCAAACGATCGATCAATTGATTGATTGATCAATCATGATCACAAACCATCAATCAACCAATACACGTATCGTCTCCATTGAATTTATGAAAGAAAAAAACTTTAATTCGCTTTTATTATGGCACCCTCAACGGAGTTGGGGTGACATATTGTTATTGTTCGTTTCTTTTTTTCTTCTTATTATTATTATATTTATTCTTCCACACTTTTTTGTCCATTCTATTTCTCGGAATTGGCTTGAACAATATTGATGGAACTATACCATAATGTAGACCACCACATTCTATAGTGCAGTGGGATATGGCACCATCAAGATGGCTCCCGTTGCCATGGAAACGAAACAAATGTGAAAAAATCCCGTTTTTAAAATATAACAACAATTCCACGCATATCGTAATCAGGAGTATGTGCACGTAATGCTGTACTGCTAACCTGTACTAGAATATGCTAGAATAAAAATATGTATTTTATTTAACGTGCTTCTTTTCTATACAACAATCGCGCTTTTAAGAGAAAATCGCCACCGACAGAATGAGAAACACTCAGAGTACATATTACTGACATTTCTGCACTTGCGTTAAAGTACATATCAGTGAATGACACACCTGTTAAAATCTACACATTAGCTGAAATCAATCGATAAACATGTAATTTAATTGTACACGATAAGTTACATGTATTGTGTGATACGCGAGCTATTGAAGAATAAATTGAACAGTTAGTACGCCGCTCCGTCAATATATACACGTGTTGTCTGTCCAACGTCCCCTCTAGAAAGAATATTAATATGCTAAGTCCACGATAATATCCTTGAGTATCACGTGACACCACCTTCCTACTTGCGCGCGTGTCTAATTTTAGATTTAAAAGGATTCCCAAACTATGTATAGAACTGAAACGTATTCAACGGAAGAGAAAAAAAAAAGGGGGGGGGGGGTTGTTGTAGTGTGTGTGAAGAAATGCTGATTCCCACATGTATAATAGATATTTGACTTTTGTACACTCATAAGTATTGATGCTACTGTGACCATGTGCAGTACGGGGTGCCATCCTCAGCTATTGCTAGCAATAGCAAATCTAGTGTTAGAATAACTCAGTCGCAATTCATTTTTTTTTTTCGGATGTAAGAGTTGTTCTCAATACTACATGTACAATTGTGCGTGAGATATTTGTCACTGAACAGCACGAAACATATAGAAAATGAAGAAAAAAACCATGCAAAATATGTCATTTTCGGCTATAGAAAGTATTGATCAATCAACCAAATCATGATCAGAGTGATCAAATCATGATCACATTGATTAAATCATGATTAGAGATTGATCGATCGATCAATCTATCAAGTGTTGATATCAGACAAGTAATCAATCAAGTGCAGAATCCGAAATAAACGTCCCATCGCTATTTTTTACAAACTGTCAATCATTAGAAAGTATTGATCAATCAACCAAATCATGATCAGAGTGATCAAATCATGATCACATTGATTAAATCATGATTAGAGATTGACCGATCGATCAATCTATCAAGTGTTGATATCAGACAAGTAATCAATCAAGTGCAGAATCCGAAATAAACGTCCCATCGCTATTTTTACAAACTGTCAATCATTAGAAAGTATTGATCAATCAACCAAATCATGATCAGAGTGATCAAATCATGATCACATGGATTAAATCATGATTACAGATTGATCGATCGATCAATCAATCAAGTGTTGATATCAGACAAGTAATCAATCAAGTGCAGAATCCGAAATAAACGTCCCATCGCTATTTTTACAAACTGTCAATCATTCGATTAATCAATCAATCAAACGATCGATCAATTGATTGATTGATCAATCATGATCACAAACCATCAATCAACCAATACACGTATCGTCTCCATTGAATTTATGAAAGAAAAAAACTTTAATTCGCTTTTATTATGGCACCCTCAACGGAGTTGGGGTGACATATTGTTATTGTTCGTTTCTTTTTTTCTTCTTATTATTATTATATTTATTCTTCCACACTTTTTTGTCCATTCTATTTCTCGGAATTGGCTTGAACAATATTGATGGAACTATACCATAATGTAGACCACCACATTCTATAGTGCAGTGGGATATGGCACCATCAAGATGGCTCCCGTTGCCATGGAAACGAAACAAATGTGAAAAAATCCCGTTTTTAAAATATAACAACAATTCCACGCATATCGTAATCAGGAGTATGTGCACGTAATGCTGTACTGCTAACCTGTACTAGAATATGCTAGAATAAAAATATGTATTTTATTTAACGTGCTTCTTTTCTATACAACAATCGCGCTTTTAAGAGAAAATCGCCACCGACAGAATGAGAAACACTCAGAGTACATATTACTGACATTTCTGCACTTGCGTTAAAGTACATATCAGTGAATGACACACCTGTTAAAATCTACACATTAGCTGAAATCAATCGATAAACATGTAATTTAATTGTACACGATAAGTTACATGTATTGTGTGATACGCGAGCTATTGAAGAATAAATTGAACAGTTAGTACGCCGCTCCGTCAATATATACACGTGTTGTCTGTCCAACGTCCCCTCTAGAAAGAATATTAATATGCTAAGTCCACGATAATATCCTTGAGTATCACGTGACACCACCTTCCTACTTGCGCGCGTGTCTAATTTTAGATTTAAAAGGATTCCCAAACTATGTATAGAACTGAAACGTATTCAACGGAAGAGAAAAAAAAAAGGGGGGGGGGGGGGTTGTTGTAGTGTGTGTGAAGAAATGCTGATTCCCACATGTATAATAGATATTTGACTTTTGTACACTCATAAGTATTGATGCTACTGTGACCATGTGCAGTACGGGGTGCCATCCTCAGCTATTGCTAGCAATAGCAAATCTAGTGTTAGAATAACTCAGTCGCAATTCATTTTTTTTTTTCGGATGTAAGAGTTGTTCTCAATACTACATGTACAATTGTGCGTGAGATATTTGTCACTGAACAGCACGAAACATATAGAAAATGAAGAAAAAAACCATGCAAAATATGTCATTTTCGGCTATAGAAAGTATTGATCAATCAACCAAATCATGATCAGAGTGATCAAATCATGATCACATTGATTAAATCATGATTAGAGATTGATCGATCGATCAATCTATCAAGTGTTGATATCAGACAAGTAATCAATCAAGTGCAGAATCCGAAATAAACGTCCCATCGCTATTTTTTACAAACTGTCAATCATTAGAAAGTATTGATCAATCAACCAAATCATGATCAGAGTGATCAAATCATGATCACATTGATTAAATCATGATTAGAGATTGACCGATCGATCAATCTATCAAGTGTTGATATCAGACAAGTAATCAATCAAGTGCAGAATCCGAAATAAACGTCCCATCGCTATTTTTACAAACTGTCAATCATTAGAAAGTATTGATCAATCAACCAAATCATGATCAGAGTGATCAAATCATGATCACATGGATTAAATCATGATTACAGATTGATCGATCGATCAATCAATCAAGTGTTGATATCAGACAAGTAATCAATCAAGTGCAGAATCCGAAATAAACGTCCCATCGCTATTTTTACAAACTGTCAATCATTCGATTAATCAATCAATCAAACGATCGATCAATTGATTGATTGATCAATCATGATCACAAACCATCAATCAACCAATACACGTATCGTCTCCATTGAATTTATGAAAGAAAAAAACTTTAATTCGCTTTTATTATGGCACCCTCAACGGAGTTGGGGTGACATATTGTTATTGTTCGTTTCTTTTTTTCTTCTTATTATTATTATATTTATTCTTCCACACTTTTTTGTCCATTCTATTTCTCGGAATTGGCTTGAACAATATTGATGGAACTATACCATAATGTAGACCACCACATTCTATAGTGCAGTGGGATATGGCACCATCAAGATGGCTCCCGTTGCCATGGAAACGAAACAAATGTGAAAAAATCCCGTTTTTAAAATATAACAACAATTCCACGCATATCGTAATCAGGAGTATGTGCACGTAATGCTGTACTGCTAACCTGTACTAGAATATGCTAGAATAAAAATATGTATTTTATTTAACGTGCTTCTTTTCTATACAACAATCGCGCTTTTAAGAGAAAATCGCCACCGACAGAATGAGAAACACTCAGAGTACATATTACTGACATTTCTGCACTTGCGTTAAAGTACATATCAGTGAATGACACACCTGTTAAAATCTACACATTAGCTGAAATCAATCGATAAACATGTAATTTAATTGTACACGATAAGTTACATGTATTGTGTGATACGTGAGCTATTGAAGAATAAATTGAACAGTTAGTACGCCGCTCCGTCAATATATACACGTGTTGTCTGTCCAACGTCCCCTCTAGAAAGAATATTAATATGCTAAGTCCACGATAATATCCTTGAGTATCACGTGACACCACCTTCCTACTTGCGCGCGTGTCTAATTTTAGATTTAAAAGGATTCCCAAACTATGTATAGAACTGAAACGTATTCAACGGAAGAGAAAAAAAAAAGGGGGGGGGGGGGGGGGGTTGTTGTAGTGTGTGTGAAGAAATGCTGATTCCCACATGTATAATAGATATTTGACTTTTGTACACTCATAAGTATTGATGCTACTGTGACCATGTGCAGTACGGGGTGCCATCCTCAGCTATTGCTAGCAATAGCAAATCTAGTGTTAGAATAACTCAGTCGCAATTCATTTTTTTTTTCGGATGTAAGAGTTGTTCTCAATACTACATGTACAATTGTGCGTGAGATATTTGTCACTGAACAGCACGAAACATATAGAAAATGAAGAAAAAAACCATGCAAAATATGTCATTTTCGGCTATAGAAAGTATTGATCAATCAACCAAATCATGATCAGAGTGATCAAATCATGATCACATTGATTAAATCATGATTAGAGATTGATCGATCGATCAATCTATCAAGTGTTGATATCAGACAAGTAATCAATCAAGTGCAGAATCCGAAATAAACGTCCCATCGCTATTTTTTACAAACTGTCAATCATTAGAAAGTATTGATCAATCAACCAAATCATGATCAGAGTGATCAAATCATGATCACATTGATTAAATCATGATTAGAGATTGACCGATCGATCAATCTATCAAGTGTTGATATCAGACAAGTAATCAATCAAGTGCAGAATCCGAAATAAACGTCCCATCGCTATTTTTACAAACTGTCAATCATTAGAAAGTATTGATCAATCAACCAAATCATGATCAGAGTGATCAAATCATGATCACATGGATTAAATCATGATTACAGATTGATCGATCGATCAATCAATCAAGTGTTGATATCAGACAAGTAATCAATCAAGTGCAGAATCCGAAATAAACGTCCCATCGCTATTTTTACAAACTGTCAATCATTCGATTAATCAATCAATCAAACGATCGATCAATTGATTGATTGATCAATCATGATCACAAACCATCAATCAACCAATACACGTATCGTCTCCATTGAATTTATGAAAGAAAAAAACTTTAATTCGCTTTTATTATGGCACCCTCAACGGAGTTGGGGTGACATATTGTTATTGTTCGTTTCTTTTTTTCTTCTTATTATTATTATATTTATTCTTCCACACTTTTTTGTCCATTCTATTTCTCGGAATTGGCTTGAACAATATTGATGGAACTATACCATAATGTAGACCACCACATTCTATAGTGCAGTGGGATATGGCACCATCAAGATGGCTCCCGTTGCCATGGAAACGAAACAAATGTGAAAAAATCCCGTTTTTAAAATATAACAACAATTCCACGCATATCGTAATCAGGAGTATGTGCACGTAATGCTGTACTGCTAACCTGTACTAGAATATGCTAGAATAAAAATATGTATTTTATTTAACGTGCTTCTTTTCTATACAACAATCGCGCTTTTAAGAGAAAATCGCCACCGACAGAATGAGAAACACTCAGAGTACATATTACTGACATTTCTGCACTTGCGTTAAAGTACATATCAGTGAATGACACACCTGTTAAAATCTACACATTAGCTGAAATCAATCGATAAACATGTAATTTAATTGTACACGATAAGTTACATGTATTGTGTGATACGCGAGCTATTGAAGAATAAATTGAACAGTTAGTACGCCGCTCCGTCAATATATACACGTGTTGTCTGTCCAACGTCCCCTCTAGAAAGAATATTAATATGCTAAGTCCACGATAATATCCTTGAGTATCACGTGACACCACCTTCCTACTTGCGCGCGTGTCTAATTTTAGATTTAAAAGGATTCCCAAACTATGTATAGAACTGAAACGTATTCAACGGAAGAGAAAAAAAAAAGGGGGGGGGGGTTGTTGTAGTGTGTGTGAAGAAATGCTGATTCCCACATGTATAATAGATATTTGACTTTTGTACACTCATAAGTATTGATGCTACTGTGACCATGTGCAGTACGGGGTGCCATCCTCAGCTATTGCTAGCAATAGCAAATCTAGTGTTAGAATAACTCAGTCGCAATTCATTTTTTTTTTTCGGATGTAAGAGTTGTTCTCAATACTACATGTACAATTGTGCGTGAGATATTTGTCACTGAACAGCACGAAACATATAGAAAATGAAGAAAAAAACCATGCAAAATATGTCATTTTCGGCTATAGAAAGTATTGATCAATCAACCAAATCATGATCAGAGTGATCAAATCATGATCACATTGATTAAATCATGATTAGAGATTGATCGATCGATCAATCTATCAAGTGTTGATATCAGACAAGTAATCAATCAAGTGCAGAATCCGAAATAAACGTCCCATCGCTATTTTTTACAAACTGTCAATCATTAGAAAGTATTGATCAATCAACCAAATCATGATCAGAGTGATCAAATCATGATCACATTGATTAAATCATGATTAGAGATTGACCGATCGATCAATCTATCAAGTGTTGATATCAGACAAGTAATCAATCAAGTGCAGAATCCGAAATAAACGTCCCATCGCTATTTTTACAAACTGTCAATCATTAGAAAGTATTGATCAATCAACCAAATCATGATCAGAGTGATCAAATCATGATCACATGGATTAAATCATGATTACAGATTGATCGATCGATCAATCAATCAAGTGTTGATATCAGACAAGTAATCAATCAAGTGCAGAATCCGAAATAAACGTCCCATCGCTATTTTTACAAACTGTCAATCATTCGATTAATCAATCAATCAAACGATCGATCAATTGATTGATTGATCAATCATGATCACAAACCATCAATCAACCAATACACGTATCGTCTCCATTGAATTTATGAAAGAAAAAAACTTTAATTCGCTTTTATTATGGCACCCTCAACGGAGTTGGGGTGACATATTGTTATTGTTCGTTTCTTTTTTTCTTCTTATTATTATTATATTTATTCTTCCACACTTTTTTGTCCATTCTATTTCTCGGAATTGGCTTGAACAATATTGATGGAACTATTACCATAATGTAGACCACCACATTCTATAGTGCAGTGGGATATGGCACCATCAAGATGGCTCCCGTTGCCATGGAAACGAAACAAATGTGAAAAAATCCCGTTTTTAAAATATAACAACAATTCCACGCATATCGTAATCAGGAGTATGTGCACGTAATGCTGTACTGCTAACCTGTACTAGAATATGCTAGAATAAAAATATGTATTTTATTTAACGTGCTTCTTTTCTATACAACAATCGCGCTTTTAAGAGAAAATCGCCACCGACAGAATGAGAAACACTCAGAGTACATATTACTGACATTTCTGCACTTGCGTTAAAGTACATATCAGTGAATGACACACCTGTTAAAATCTACACATTAGCTGAAATCAATCGATAAACATGTAATTTAATTGTACACGATAAGTTACATGTATTGTGTGATACGCGAGCTATTGAAGAATAAATTGAACAGTTAGTACGCCGCTCCGTCAATATATACACGTGTTGTCTGTCCAACGTCCCCTCTAGAAAGAATATTAATATGCTAAGTCCACGATAATATCCTTGAGTATCACGTGACACCACCTTCCTACTTGCGCGCGTGTCTAATTTTAGATTTAAAAGGATTCCCAAACTATGTATAGAACTGAAACGTATTCAACGGAAGAGAAAAAAAAAAGGGGGGGGGGGGGTTGTTGTAGTGTGTGTGAAGAAATGCTGATTCCCACATGTATAATAGATATTTGACTTTTGTACACTCATAAGTATTGATGCTACTGTGACCATGTGCAGTACGGGGTGCCATCCTCAGCTATTGCTAGCAATAGCAAATCTAGTGTTAGAATAACTCAGTCGCAATTCATATTTTTTTTTCGGATGTAAGAGTTGTTCTCAATACTACATGTACAATTGTGCGTGAGATATTTGTCACTGAACAGCACGAAACATATAGAAAATGAAGAAAAAAACCATGCAAAATATGTCATTTTCGGCTATAGAAAGTATTGATCAATCAACCAAATCATGATCAGAGTGATCAAATCATGATCACATTGATTAAATCATGATTAGAGATTGATCGATCGATCAATCTATCAAGTGTTGATATCAGACAAGTAATCAATCAAGTGCAGAATCCGAAATAAACGTCCCATCGCTATTTTTTACAACTGTCAATCATTAGAAAGTATTGATCAATCAACCAAATCATGATCAGAGTGATCAAATCATGATCACATTGATTAAATCATGATTAGAGATTGACCGATCGATCAATCTATCAAGTGTTGATATCAGACAAGTAATCAATCAAGTGCAGAATCCGAAATAAACGTCCCATCGCTATTTTTACAAACTGTCAATCATTAGAAAGTATTGATCAATCAACCAAATCATGATCAGAGTGATCAAATCATGATCACATGGATTAAATCATGATTACAGATTGATCGATCGATCAATCAATCAAGTGTTGATATCAGACAAGTAATCAATCAAGTGCAGAATCCGAAATAAACGTCCCATCGCTATTTTTACAAACTGTCAATCATTCGATTAATCAATCAATCAAACGATCGATCAATTGATTGATTGATCAATCATGATCACAAACCATCAATCAACCAATACACGTATCGTCTCCATTGAATTTATGAAAGAAAAAAACTTTAATTCGCTTTTATTATGGCACCCTCAACGGAGTTGGGGTGACATATTGTTATTGTTCGTTTCTTTTTTTCTTCTTATTATTATTATATTTATTCTTCCACACTTTTTTGTCCATTCTATTTCTCGGAATTGGCTTGAACAATATTGATGGAACTATACCATAATGTAGACCACCACATTCTATAGTGCAGTGGGATATGGCACCATCAAGATGGCTCCCGTTGCCATGGAAACGAAACAAATGTGAAAAAATCCCGTTTTTAAAATATAACAACAATTCCACGCATATCGTAATCAGGAGTATGTGCACGTAATGCTGTACTGCTAACCTGTACTAGAATATGCTAGAATAAAAATATGTATTTTATTTAACGTGCTTCTTTTCTATACAACAATCGCGCTTTTAAGAGAAAATCGCCACCGACAGAATGAGAAACACTCAGAGTACATATTACTGACATTTCTGCACTTGCGTTAAAGTACATATCAGTGAATGACACACCTGTTAAAATCTACACATTAGCTGAAATCAATCGATAAACATGTAATTTAATTGTACACGATAAGTTACATGTATTGTGTGATACGCGAGCTATTGAAGAATAAATTGAACAGTTAGTACGCCGCTCCGTCAATATATACACGTGTTGTCTGTCCAACGTCCCCTCTAGAAAGAATATTAATATGCTAAGTCCACGATAATATCCTTGAGTATCACGTGACACCACCTTCCTACTTGCGCGCGTGTCTAATTTTAGATTTAAAAGGATTCCCAAACTATGTATAGAACTGAAACGTATTCAACGGAAGAGAAAAAAAAAGGGGGGGGGGGGGGGGTTGTTGTAGTGTGTGTGAAGAAATGCTGATTCCCACATGTATAATAGATATTTGACTTTTGTACACTCATAAGTATTGATGCTACTGTGACCATGTGCAGTACGGGGTGCCATCCTCAGCTATTGCTAGCAATAGCAAATCTAGTGTTAGAATAACTCAGTCGCAATTCATTTTTTTTTTTCGGATGTAAGAGTTGTTCTCAATACTACATGTACAATTGTGCGTGAGATATTTGTCACTGAACAGCACGAAACATATAGAAAATGAAGAAAAAAACCATGCAAAATATGTCATTTTCGGCTATAGAAAGTATTGATCAATCAACCAAATCATGATCAGAGTGATCAAATCATGATCACATTGATTAAATCATGATTAGAGATTGATCGATCGATCAATCTATCAAGTGTTGATATCAGACAAGTAATCAATCAAGTGCAGAATCCGAAATAAACGTCCCATCGCTATTTTTTACAAACTGTCAATCATTAGAAAGTATTGATCAATCAACCAAATCATGATCAGAGTGATCAAATCATGATCACATTGATTAAATCATGATTAGAGATTGACCGATCGATCAATCTATCAAGTGTTGATATCAGACAAGTAATCAATCAAGTGCAGAATCCGAAATAAACGTCCCATCGCTATTTTTACAAACTGTCAATCATTAGAAAGTATTGATCAATCAACCAAATCATGATCAGAGTGATCAAATCATGATCACATGGATTAAATCATGATTACAGATTGATCGATCGATCAATCAATCAAGTGTTGATATCAGACAAGTAATCAATCAAGTGCAGAATCCGAAATAAACGTCCCATCGCTATTTTTACAAACTGTCAATCATTCGATTAATCAATCAATCAAACGATCGATCAATTGATTGATTGATCAATCATGATCACAAACCATCAATCAACCAATACACGTATCGTCTCCATTGAATTTATGAAAGAAAAAAACTTTAATTCGCTTTTATTATGGCACCCTCAACGGAGTTGGGGTGACATATTGTTATTGTTCGTTTCTTTTTTCTTCTTATTATTATTATATTTATTCTTCCACACTTTTTTGTCCATTCTATTTCTCGGAATTGGCTTGAACAATATTGATGGAACTATACCATAATGTAGACCACCACATTCTATAGTGCAGTGGGATATGGCACCATCAAGATGGCTCCCGTTGCCATGGAAACGAAACAAATGTGAAAAAATCCCGTTTTTAAAATATAACAACAATTCCACGCATATCGTAATCAGGAGTATGTGCACGTAATGCTGTACTGCTAACCTGTACTAGAATATGCTAGAATAAAAATATGTATTTTATTTAACGTGCTTCTTTTCTATACAACAATCGCGCTTTTAAGAGAAAATCGCCACCGACAGAATGAGAAACACTCAGAGTACATATTACTGACATTTCTGCACTTGCGTTAAAGTACATATCAGTGAATGACACACCTGTTAAAATCTACACATTAGCTGAAATCAATCGATAAACATGTAATTTAATTGTACACGATAAGTTACATGTATTGTGTGATACGCGAGCTATTGAAGAATAAATTGAACAGTTAGTACGCCGCTCCGTCAATATATACACGTGTTGTCTGTCCAACGTCCCCTCTAGAAAGAATATTAATATGCTAAGTCCACGATAATATCCTTGAGTATCACGTGACACCACCTTCCTACTTGCGCGCGTGTCTAATTTTAGATTTAAAAGGATTCCCAAACTATGTATAGAACTGAAACGTATTCAACGGAAGAGAAAAAAAAAAGGGGGGGGGGGGTTGTTGTAGTGTGTGTGAAGAAATGCTGATTCCCACATGTATAATAGATATTTGACTTTTGTACACTCATAAGTATTGATGCTACTGTGACCATGTGCAGTACGGGGTGCCATCCTCAGCTATTGCTAGCAATAGCAAATCTAGTGTTAGAATAACTCAGTCGCAATTCATTTTTTTTTTTCGGATGTAAGAGTTGTTCTCAATACTACATGTACAATTGTGCGTGAGATATTTGTCACTGAACAGCACGAAACATATAGAAAATGAAGAAAAAAACCATGCAAAATATGTCATTTTCGGCTATAGAAAGTATTGATCAATCAACCAAATCATGATCAGAGTGATCAAATCATGATCACATTGATTAAATCATGATTAGAGATTGATCGATCGATCAATCTATCAAGTGTTGATATCAGACAAGTAATCAATCAAGTGCAGAATCCGAAATAAACGTCCCATCGCTATTTTTTACAAACTGTCAATCATTAGAAAGTATTGATCAATCAACCAAATCATGATCAGAGTGATCAAATCATGATCACATTGATTAAATCATGATTAGAGATTGACCGATCGATCAATCTATCAAGTGTTGATATCAGACAAGTAATCAATCAAGTGCAGAATCCGAAATAAACGTCCCATCGCTATTTTTACAAACTGTCAATCATTAGAAAGTATTGATCAATCAACCAAATCATGATCAGAGTGATCAAATCATGATCACATGGATTAAATCATGATTACAGATTGATCGATCGATCAATCAATCAAGTGTTGATATCAGACAAGTAATCAATCAAGTGCAGAATCCGAAATAAACGTCCCATCGCTATTTTTACAAACTGTCAATCATTCGATTAATCAATCAATCAAACGATCGATCAATTGATTGATTGATCAATCATGATCACAAACCATCAATCAACCAATACACGTATCGTCTCCATTGAATTTATGAAAGAAAAAAACTTTAATTCGCTTTTATTATGGCACCCTCAACGGAGTTGGGGTGACATATTGTTATTGTTCGTTTCTTTTTTTCTTCTTATTATTATTATATTTATTCTTCCACACTTTTTTGTCCATTCTATTTCTCGGAATTGGCTTGAACAATATTGATGGAACTATACCATAATGTAGACCACCACATTCTATAGTGCAGTGGGATATGGCACCATCAAGATGGCTCCCGTTGCCATGGAAACGAAACAAATGTGAAAAAATCCCGTTTTTAAAATATAACAACAATTCCACGCATATCGTAATCAGGAGTATGTGCACGTAATGCTGTACTGCTAACCTGTACTAGAATATGCTAGAATAAAAATATGTATTTTATTTAACGTGCTTCTTTTCTATACAACAATCGCGCTTTTAAGAGAAAATCGCCACCGACAGAATGAGAAACACTCAGAGTACATATTACTGACATTTCTGCACTTGCGTTAAAGTACATATCAGTGAATGACACACCTGTTAAAATCTACACATTAGCTGAAATCAATCGATAAACATGTAATTTAATTGTACACGATAAGTTACATGTATTGTGTGATACGCGAGCTATTGAAGAATAAATTGAACAGTTAGTACGCCGCTCCGTCAATATATACACGTGTTGTCTGTCCAACGTCCCCTCTAGAAAGAATATTAATATGCTAAGTCCACGATAATATCCTTGAGTATCACGTGACACCACCTTCCTACTTGCGCGCGTGTCTAATTTTAGATTTAAAAGGATTCCCAAACTATGTATAGAACTGAAACGTATTCAACGGAAGAGAAAAAAAAAAGGGGGGGGGGGGTTGTTGTAGTGTGTGTGAAGAAATGCTGATTCCCACATGTATAATAGATATTTGACTTTTGTACACTCATAAGTATTGATGCTACT